>NC_134459.1:160411013-160533513 GCF_047948215.1 Lycorma delicatula | reverse complement strand
AAGAGTTTCGTCAAGTTTCAAGAAGTTTTGTCTATGAAATTGTGACCGAACGCTTAAATTATCGAAAACTACGCTCATGCTGGGTACTGGTGTCAAAGCGACTGTGTTGCAGTGGTTATTAAGTCAGGCGGCAGACTTCTATGACGATGATGTTCAAAAGATGGTACTATACAAGTGCCCTAATATTGGTGGCAATTATGTAGAAAAGTAGATTAAAGTACAGGCGTTCACATAAAAATAGAATTATTAAAAATGGTGCACTTGTTTTTTTTTTTAATTTTAAAACGGTACTTACTTTAAAATCATGCCTCGTAGTTCGCGCATGTTATAAAACAAATGTCTAAGTTTACTACATATCTGTTTACAAAGCTGGAGTTTTTGGTGCACAAAATCAAATTTATAAACTGAGAGAAAGAGGTTTCAAATGTTATTTGATTTAATTTTCATTCTTTCTGAATATCTTCCTGCTGAATTCTATTCTAAACTGTGCAAAATAAATTTCCCCCTTAAAAAGCAATGTTCAAAATAAAAAATAAAAAAATTGGGGGGTTTATATTTTATATATATATATTTTTTTTAAATTTGTATTCATTATTTAATATTGCAATATAAAAACAATAACTATTTCATCTAAATAAAGCTTAACCATCAGTGTACAGTGATTGAAGTTGTGTAAAAACATTTTTAAAACGCTAGAAAATACAGAGTATGTCGTAATTGTTTCGTGTTATCTATCTGTTATGGCTCATCGTAGTAACGTCACGAAACTCACATTAATACCATGTATGTTGTATAAGTCTTTCTTCTAACTGTAGTACTGAGCATATTACTAAATCATTTTCAGAATAATCCTGTATGTTAAAGTATTTATGTAGAGAGAAAAAAAAATATCAGAAGAACGGTATGTCCTGATATGTTAAAATAAAAAATTTGCTTTATTTTGAAATGAAATGCAAAAATAATTTTGAAATAAAATTAAATTAAAAAATATAGTAATACCTAGTTCTATCATTAACGGGACTAAAAGCTTAAAATTTTTTTTTTTTAATTTTTTAAAGAAAAGTGAATTTCTATAAAACTGGCATCAAATTACCAAAAAAAGCTACCACTAACCAAATTAGTTTAGCGCCAACTTGAAAAAAATGTAATTCAAGAAAAAATTGAAAAGGTGTATAATAGTATTCCGGTATTTAATCTTGATGATCCTATTTTAAGGGAAAAATCAGATTTAGCTTTAAGAAAGATGAATGGAAAGTCCTTAGTATTGATAATTAACCTGCAGAACTGATCAAGGTCGCTGGCAATAATTTTCATAATCTTTTATTCCGGCTTGTCAACAGAATTTACGGATCCGGAGAGGTCTTATTAGATTTTAGGATAATTTCCATAATAATACCTCTACCATAATACCAATACTTTCTACCAAAAAAGCGTCAATAACGAAATGCGAACAATATAGAATACTACATTTGGTGCCGCATACAGCTAAGTTACTGACCTCTATAATATTTTTTAAAAATTGGGGGGAAAATGAAACCGCTGCTTACTGAAGACCAGTTTGGATTCAGAAAAGGCACAGGAACAAGGAAAGCTCTATCGGGATTGCGCCTTATCCTAGAGAAGAGATTAATGAAAGTCAAGGTTACGTATATAGCCTTCGTAGACAAAGAAAAGCCTTCCGATAAAGTAAACTGGGCAAGGTTGTTTGAGACGCTTAAGATAGCTAGAGTTAAATGTAGGAATAGAAGTATAGTACATAGTATGTAGAAGAAACGGTAGTCAGATGCAGCGAACATCAAGAGATGGCCATTGTTGAATAGAGTTACGAGAAAGCTGGATGATATCGCCTCCATTGTTCAACGGTTATATAAAGAGAGCTGAATGAGGTAATAGAGAATTTATGTTAAATTGGAGGCGTAAGGGTTCAATGAGAACAATTGCCGTGAAACGATTTGCTGAAGATTTAGCAGTGTTGACTGGGCAGGATCTTGTGTTACTATTGGAGGATCCCGCCCGTTCGGTACAGTATAATATGCACATCAATAAAACAAAGGCTAAGATTCTTGTCGTAAGTCGATAGCAAGCAAAAGCACATCGCATGCTAGACGGAGAGCCGTTAGAAAATGTTGACTCCTTCACGTAATTGGGCAGCAGAATTATGACAGATGGTAGACCAAAAAAGGAACGGAACGGAACGCAAGAATGGCGGGAGTTTCAATATTTCTCCCTACAGATCGCAGAGCCTGGACAATGTCCCTTGCTGCTGTATCTTTCTATTATCGGGCGGATTTCATCGGTTATTTAGTGGCGGTTATAAATTTTAAGTTTTATTTATGGACGGATTTGGTAATTTGCGTTCCTATCCGTATAGACCATGAAGTAATTTATTTACTGGTTCTAACCGTGGGAGACGGTTTTGAGCCTAGTAATCCCGGAGAGATTCCCCTTCAGTCCATCCGCTGAAGTACCCTTGGTACCAGCATCTATGGGCTAGCAGGAGTGCGCCTACCGGAGCTCTAGTTATTTGGAGGGACAAATGCGCCCTTTTTCCGGAGAGAGTCGCATATGCTGACTAAATGAAATTGTAGTCTCTTCTTGGGATGGTTTGGGGAGCTTTTTATAGTTTTAACAAAATTTAATTGCGAAAACGGTCACTTTCGCGGCCGGAATTTTTGTGCGCTTTCCATTTATAGGTTACGCGATATAGAGGCTGCTAAGCCTGGTTTGTCATTTTTTGACTCTCGTACCGCCTCTTCACGGCTGATGTCCCGGAGATGGCCGTGTTCGGACACGGCCGCTCTCCCGAACAGTCTGCGTGTCTCCGCCACTCCCACCACGGATACGGTGTGTAACTCCCGCATCGTAGCGAAGAGTGACGTTTCTGACGAACCACAATGCTCCAAATATCGTCCGTAACGCTATGTTTTGGACGGTTTCTAATTTCTTTTGAAGCGTGGAGTTCAACAAAGCTCCCCCATGCCGGGTAAACATATGTTAGAATCGGCAGGACGTATAGCCGAAAAATGAGCAATTTGGTCGCCAGTGGATATGGGCTGGCACTGTTTAGTACTGGGTATAGTGAGACCCTTACGGCCTTTGCCCTTTGGGTCACATATTTAACATGTTCTCCTAAGGTAAGCCGTTTGTCCAGTACTACTCCCAGGTACTTGACTGTTTTCCCAAAGGGCAAAAAAGGAAGCGATAAGTCGCATAAGTGTGGCCAACAATGGATTTAATAAAAGAGGGACTAAACTTAACAAAACCCTTAGAAAAAACTGCTGAAGAACTTTGCATGGAGTGAGTTTTTGTATGGAAGTGAGAGGTGGACAATGAGTGTCAAAGAGGAAAGGAGGGCCGAAGTTTGTGATATGTGGTGCTATCGCAGATTGATGAAAGTGCAATTAGTGGATAGAGTGTCCAACGAGAAGGTTTTAAGGGGGAGGCGGGTTGATGTGGCAAAACCTTGTCTGTTAAATATTTTAAAGCAAAGAAGATGCAAATGGGTTGGCCATTTGTTAAGGCATGATGAGTTAAATTAAAACAGTAATAGAAGGTACTGTGAAAGGAGAAAAACGCTGGAGGTAGGCCATGACTGAGGTACACCTATCAGATTGTGGAACTTAGATGGAGTTGAAGGGACTTGCGGAGATTCGTGGTGTATGGAGATCAGTTGTAAACCAATCCTAGGATTGATAACAATGAAAGAAGAATCTGGTTAATTTTTATTTTATTTTTATGTTAAATTTATTTCGTTTTATATTTTTAGTTTTACTTTTTTTACATATGGATTGACCGTTGGACCGAACGAAATATTAAAATTAAAAAATGTTAAATACAAAAACGATGTTTATGAATAAATGTAAGTAATTTAGTACAAGAAATTAACAAAAAAAAACTAATGTGACGTGTTAAGTTTTTATCCGGCCCGCTGGCAATATGTTGGCCATGCCTGCTATAGAACAAGATCCACACTCAGTATCTCGAGATTTCGCCTAATTAAGGTCTTATTTTTTATAGGCACATTTAACAATTAAAAATAATATATTCGCAAAAAAAAAGTTTTTGCAAAATCGCATCTCTCCCCAAAAGTTTCTCTAAATCGACTAGTGGCTAAGGAAGTATACTGCGTCAAAAGTACCCCGCTTTCACCGCAAGGAGCGCTAGTGTAGCACTGACATACAGTTGCTGTAGTTGTCCGCTATGTTGTGACGTCTCACAGGTGAGCGGTAGAATTAAATAAGTGGATATTATTTAAAGTGTAAAAGAGTATTTAAAGTGGCCAGTTGCACCGCCACACCCGCGCAAATGAAATACGGTATGCGCGCACGCTTTAGTTAGACTCATTGAATTAAACAAACAAAAAATATTATATTTAAATAAAATGATAAATATTTTTAATTTAGTTGTGTATATATGTGTGTGTAAGTCGTGCATCAGTAAAAAGCAGCGTGACGAGAAAGCCCGGCAACTGTAACGAAATTACTTGAAATGTGTTTTTATATTTTTTTAATTTTTATTTTAGAGGTACATTAACTTTGTTAGTATTATGATGTTTTGCTTTGTTTTATAAAACGAAATATTTTTTTTAAATTTACTAAAATTTATCTTGTAAAATTATACGGTGGTCGGGTACTGATCTGTGTTGATATAACCTTTTTAAATTGTAATAAATTTTTATTGTAATCATACTTAGGATTTTTAAAATACAGTCATCTCTACGGTGCAGAAATGCTACGTTATCTTTATTAAAATTTTGTCAGATTTGTGATCGGATTAAAAGTACAGCAGCGAAATGTAAGCAAATAACGGATTTATTAATTCAAATTTAAACAGATGTTTACTCTTTAGAAATTTATTGAAAATTGATTGTTCTACTGTTCCTACTGCATTCAACAGATGTAAACTTGATACGTGTTCAGTGTGAGCCGATTTGAAATCCATACATCAACATATGGAATTCACTAATAATTTTTGTAATGAGCTTCAATTGTAACGGTTATTAATGATAGTTATTTTTATTTTTAATTGAAAATAGTCCTTGAGAATTTATAAATTAATATTGTAAGGAGATATTTATTAGTTAAAATATTATTTAAATATTTAGGGTATTTTTGTAAGTTGTTTACAGAAAAAAGATAGTTTGAAATAAACGTAAACTAATTTACGTTAGACCTTGAATATAAAATTCTCTTTATTCAAAAACAGTGTTATAGTCGTGCACTGCCTTGAAATTAAATATTTTTAAATCATCAAATTTTGTTTTTGTTCGTAATAAAATTCTACTAACAGTATTTCGTTCAAAATAAAAAAAGTAATATTTAAATGCCAATTTCATTATTAGGCGCATTAAAAAAAAATTATATATTTATATATATATAAAAGAACGTGTATATAAAAAAAATCGGTCTAAAAATTTCATACGAAAAAACCAAAATTATGGTGAGACCCACTACGCATAAGCAAAGTAAAAATAAACAATAATGACATAGAACTAGTAGAAAACATTAAATATTTGGGGGAAAACATCACGCACAACCTTCAAGAAAATCCAAACTGGAATGAAAGAATAAATGAACTCATCAAAGCCACAATAAAAACACAAAACATCTATAACAAAAAATGCATGTCCATAAACACAAAACTAAGACATTATAGCTCAGTTATCCAACCAGAAATACTTTACGGATGCGAAACCATATTTGGACCGTACCAGACAAGGTTTACCGACAAACTGGAAAAGATTGAAAGACAGATTCTACGACGATGCATCGGGAAAAACATTAAAAAAGACGGGATTTGGAGAATTATTCCAAACGAAGAGATTTACAAAACTATCATCCCGATAACTAATAAATTTAGAAAGAAGAGAATTTCCTTTCTAGGACATATTTTCAGAATGTAAGAGACCAGACTTATCAGACGGATAATCGAACTTTTCTGGAACAAGAAAAGCAGACCGAACCGGTTATACGAAGTACAGAAAGACATGGAGGAATTAGACATAACCCGTGAAAACCTAAAAACGAAAACCGGAAACTATGAGAAATTAAAAAATAAAGAAACAAGATTCCTATCAAAACCCAAGAAAACAATAAGCCGGGTGTACTCTGAACAAGAAAGGGCAAGAAGATCTGAAACCCTTAGAAATTACTGGCAAAAAAGAAAAGCTGAAAAACAACAATTCAGCAATAAAAGAAAGAACTTGGCAAAAAGAAATAAAATGAACTAAAGTGATCTATTATGGTCTTAAAAGTAATAAAAAAAAAGAACGTGTCCTGACTGACTAATTCATCAAGGCCTAGCAAAAACTACAGAAAATAAATAGATTATAATTTATATACATGTTCGTCTTGCGGTGTAAGTGCACATTAAGAAAGGATTTTTGAAATAATAAATTTAAAGGGTTAAAATGGAGCAATAATAAAATTTATTTCTTTTTTTTAATTTTTCGGGAACAAATGAAGATATCAGCTTGGTTTCTGATGTTGTAATCATCAAGTGAATATCTAAAAAATAATTTCTAGATTTTTGAAATTACTAGTTTAAAGGGTTATTAAAATTGATTTTGAATTTTTTTTAAATCCGGCTACTTTTTTTTATCTCTCTGTAAAAATGAAGATATCAGTTATGATTTTTGTCGTGTGTAATCTTCATATAAATATCTAAAAAACAATTTGTTGGTTCTCTGAAATTCGACCTTGAAAGGGGTGAAGAATGGTAAAAGAATTTTGAACCGTGATTAAATTTTCCCCGTTTACGATTATGCTAAACGAAATATTCAGTAAATTTGGGTTTTCAAATTTTTAAGAGTGCGACGGTGTACAGAGCGGTGGTTTAACCAACACAGACCCCTTGCCACTTTTACTGTATGTTGCGATACGACTGGCTGCACCTGCTTCCAGTTACTTCACTATAAACCATAAAATAAAAAAAAATGATCGCGACGGGAAACGCACGTAACCATATAGAGCGGGTGAAGGCGGGACGGATTGCTAATGTATATGCTGATCAAAAAATATTCATATATTTCATTCAAAAACAGTTTTTCTATTGGCATTAAAGTTGGGAATACTTACGAAAATAATATATAGCCAATGATTTTAATGAAAATTAACGTCATTTTAATTTAAGTTTTTTCGAGGTGCAGGGACAAATAATATTACCAGTGTTTTTCTACAGTAAAATTTATTGTTTTTATTCTGGAACCGTTGGCTTTTATTAGTATAAATTACAGTAGTTTTTTTTTTGGAAAACAACATTGTAGATTTAGGAAAAGTACATTGTTTTCCTCATCTGAAATTCGTCGGAATGTACATAACACCATTATTAGTTTATATTAGTAGAATGTGTCTTGAAAGTTGAGAAATTTATAGCATAGGTCGTGTGTAGTGAAGTCCTATGACGCTAATTATTATTTGGTCCATTCTCTGTATTTATGTTTTATTTATTTGGACCGGAGTTTATTTAAAGTCTGTTTTCATGCGGTGTAATAATTTTAATAAAAGTTGTAAACGGTAAAAAATAATAATTTTTACTATTACGATTTAAAAATTCGTCGTTAAGTTTCTGTTATAAGTACTTCAACGTGCCTGAAGGAAGGGGAGCTCGGAAAGTTTCGCGTATTAGTAAAGGGTTTCCGAGTTGAGTAACTCACCAGATTTATAACACAGCGCAGTAGCAGAAATATAAGGGTAAGGGTAACAGAGGGAGGGTGAAAAAGAAAGAGAGGAAAGAAAGATCGAGTGAGAGAATAAAGTAACCGACCGACTGGTACACTTGAACTTACACCTACACCGGGTCCGTTATATTCAAGGATCTTTACTCCTACTTGTGTGCAACATTTTACACGCGCGCTCGTCTATTTTAAAGATGTGTAATAATATAACGGATTTAAATTTTGCTCTTGGTGGTTGCTGCTTTTTCTTACGTAATTTATTTATCGATTAAAATTAATTTTGTACTCTGTAGCAGTTTTTATCACATGGAAATAACTGTTTTACGTTGTTTTTAAACAAAAGAATTTTTCTAAAAATCATTTACGGTAGAAAGCTGCACCAACATAATTAAATAATGCAGTTTTCTACTTAAACCGGAAAACGAGATTAAACTGAAAATCTGTTTAAACAAAAGTTTAATTAAATCTAAACCGTTTTTATTGTTAAATAAAAATAATGATAATTCTGTTTAGAAAAGATTGCACATTTACAAACATTAATGCACTTATATTAACTTTTTAAATGATTTATGTAGAAAATTATTTCAACTTGGGATAGAGGTAAAACAAACTAAAAGAAAGATTGAATAGAATAGTTGAGTTTGGCTCATTATAAATACAGAAGACCAGAGAAATCAGCTGTAGCCCAGCATCGCTTTGTAACCGGTCCGGTCAAAAAATGAATGTATTAGAAACGATACTTATAAAAAAATGTACGTAATACACCGGAACTAGATAGTTGATAAACTTAGTTTATTACTAGTGAAACAAATATTTCATTGTTGAATAACGATGTACCAGAATTTAATAGCATTTTTGAATTTATTAAAATACTTATTAAAAAATCTTCCGATCGGAACATTAAACTTTTATTCCCACCCGTTATTTATAGGCTAGGTTTTTCTTTGATTGCTTAAGATTTGTATTAACTTTGTCTTTTTTGAGTTATAAATTTTAACTAAATATCCTTTAAAAGAGCCCTGCATTAAGTCGCGTTGGACAATCTAAATTAGATATTTAAGCCAAATTTACGCTCTCTATTGGAACAATAGTTTGTAGTTTTTTACTTGAATTTTTTATTCCTATTATAAAAAATTGGCTTAAATTAATCGTTTTAATATAGTATTTCATCAACTACTAGTAATATATTATTTTTTGTTTCCTCATTTTTTTTAATTACATGCACATTTTCAAAATTACTTCTTTTTCAGAAAAACAAGAAAACCCGTTTTTTAATCTTTTTTTTTTTATATAGTTTATTGTTTAATAATATTTATACGTTTTTATTTAATTATAATACATACACAGAGTATATCATGAAGTTCTCCCGGGACTTTCATAACCTAATCTATTCGTAAAAATAATGGAAAACGTTCATATAAACATGTCTTAAAACGGTTCGTTTGCGAGTCACGGCTAGTGAAAGATTTCGCTTGAATTTCAGTTGCCCTGGGGAAATGAAATCGTACTGAGATTTTTAGGACGTTAATTAAGGAGCAAAATTTGTGATTTATTATGGTTTTGACCTAAAAAAAAATCGAATAAAATAGATCCCAGAACCATATCTGCAGTAACTTTTGAGAAATGTGAGGTGAAACAAAAAGATCGGGTTAAAAAATCCTGTTTTTTATGTTTGACGTACGAGGGTAAGTCAATTATTATCCGTAATGTAGTTATAAATTTTATTGCAATACAAATAGGAAACTTACATGTACATAATTTTTCAACATAATCCCCTTGCTTTTCAACGTACTTGGTCCATCGTGGCAAAAGCTTCCTGATGCCCTCATAAAAGAAGGTTTTCGGTTGAGCTGCGAGCTAGGAATGCACCGCTTCTTTCTCTGTTTCGTCGGAGATAAATCGACGGCCCCTAATGCCTCTTTGAGTGGACCAAACAAGCGGTAGTCAGAAGGGGCAAGATCGGGACGATACGGAGAACGAGCCAGTACTTCAAAGTTGAGTTTCTGGAGCGTTTCAGCAGTGCGGGCAGCAGTATGTGGACGGGCATTGTCGTGCAACAACACACCTGCAGTCCTCGGCGTTTGCTTCGAATTGAAGGCTTCAGCTTGGTAGTTAGCATCTCACTGTAATGCGCACTGTTTATTGTCGTGGCCCTTTTCTCATAATGTTCCAGTACTGGGCCTTGTGAGTCCAAAAAATCCGTAAGTATCAGTTTTCCTCCAGATGGTTGGTTATTGAACTTTTTTTGCAGGGCGAATTTGGATGATTCCATTCCATACTCTGCATTCTCCATACTCTACTGAAGTGTAGTCTTGTTCGACCATTCGTGTTCTCAGTTCGACCATTCCTCAGATGTGTAGTTCATTGAAACCCAACTACCAAAATACACCGGTATCCACGACTAGTATTCAAATCCGATTAAAAAAACTTGACTTTACTAGGACTTGAACACTGGAACTCTCAACTTCTAAATCAGCTGATTTGGGAAGATGCGTTCACCACTAGACCAACCCGGTGGGTTAGGATCCTCATTAACCTAAGTTTTATTTACTAAAAACTAACTTTTTCATAATCCATATTCTTTTTGGGCGTTATTGAATCACCGTTTTCAGTCAGGATGTCACTTTAAACCTTATTCATTCATGGATATCTATTAAAATTTTGTTTTAATATGTTACAATATGTAGAAAAAAACATGGCGTCAATTTTTTTTTCAGTAAGAAATTATTTTTTTTTAAATTGGTTCTTTATATTATTTTCTGAGCAACGAGGATTGAAGTTTTTAAAGTCCGCTTTCAATAACCGATAATTGTGTCTGAATAGTCCCGATATTTATGGGTAGAATTTTTCTAAAGTCAAGATTAAGATATAGTTTTGGGAAAACTTGTAATTTACCACTGTCATATGATACTCTCAATTCCGGAAATTTTAATTTAAGACATTGTAGTCGTATTAGGTGATTTGGTCTTCAGGTTGCAGTTTGAACTGGATAATAATTATGAAACAAGGTTAAATTTATTATTTTCATTTATTCATGTTGGATTTTTCGTAATATAAAAGACACTATAATAGATAACTATGAAACTACTCTGATGTTATCAGAGTAGTTTTATTGCACATATCTCGTAATCAAAGCAGTGTTTTCGTAAGGTGCTCATAATTGTGTTTTTAGTAGTCGACCGACTAAGTATAATTTATTTTCATTGTGTAAAGTCGAGATAAAAGTAATTAAAACCGTGTACTTGGTTTTTATTCAACAGGAGGGCATATTTAACTGTTGTAATATAATTAAATTAGTTCAGTGATTCCCAAACTGTGCTCCGCGGTCTCCCAGGGAGCCGCGACCTCTTCACAGAGGCGCCGCGAAATATTGTAAAAACTTCATAATTAATTGAACCAAGATTTATAATTATTAATTTAATGTTAATAAAGTAAAAAAAAATAATGAAGACACACGAGTTTTATTTATTTTTATCTCTTACTTACGAGTAGTCATACTCTTGCTTAGGGTAGTAGTTTTACTTTTACTTAGGGTTTTACCATGGAAAAGGTTTAATTGAGAAAGTTTCCGCGACTCGAAAAAGTTTGGCAACCATTGGATTAGTAGTTAAAGGAAGTATTATAGGAGAATAAAACAAGACTACTTTTGATTGATTTTAATAATTCATATTTACGAAACAAGTTATTAAGCTTTAAACTCTGTGGAAAAAGACAATGCGATTGGTATATAGCGTAAGTTGAAAGGGAAGGTGCAAAGTAGAAACAAAGAGTAATAAAAAGCAAGTATATCAGGTTTACGAATGAATCATTAATTAACGAATACATGATCATATGTTTTATTCGTATCTTGTACGCTCACGTTACAGTTTATTCCCTGTTATCTTGTTTTTTTTAGTTTTTTTTTTAGCATAGCCTATTTAGCGGTTAAGAAGCAATCTTGCACAGTTCAGGTTGCCCACAATGTATGTAAGACATACATTGTGGGTAATGTATGTTGCTCTATCGTTCAAACAGTATAACAAACTTTTTGTTAATAGCACAGTAAGTAGAAACTAAAAAAAATGAACACTGTAAAACCTTTTTCAGTCCTCTAGGAAACTCTGGTTACGCCTACTGGATATTAAGCTGTGTAGAATTGAATACGTGCAATCGTCATGATACGCTATTTAGCACCCATCCTTGCAGATACTTTTCTTTCTTTATCACCTTTTTTTGTTTTGCTTCCGTTTACTAATTTGACTTTGTACGCATTCTACCGGCTTTTTTTCTATACGGTTATACATTTGGATTAATTTACTCTATTATTTTTCAGAAAAGAAGATTAACTTTTAGCTAATTTTAACAATTCTATCTTTCTGTATACCCGGTTAATTTACTGATTTGTTGTCATTGTAAATATCTCGGTTTTTCTAAAAATTTAGCATTGATTTTTCTCTTTGTGCCTTGACGGAGGTTTCATTACTTAAAGCAGTTTATAAAACTTTATATATATATATATATATATATATATATATATATATATATATATATATATATATATATATGAAAGTTTTATACAAAGTTTAATGTTGTTACTCTAATATTAGAATGATTTTACTGAAAAGACAACGTTTTTCAAAACTAATCGGGTAAGATCAAGCATAATTAACTTATGATATTATAGATTACGATCTTAAAAGAATGTATTTTAATTTAGCAGCTAATTATTTTATTGTTTGATTATCTGTATTAGACATTCTGGAATTTATATCCAAAAAAAATTACAATGAAATTGTAAACCGTACTGTAAGAGTCTCGCAGATACCATTTCTTCCGCTCAAAAATTTAACAAAATGATACTAATATCAAAAAAGGTTAACAGACTACATTTCTATTATCAAAATCTGTTAGAATTTTGTTTAAAAATAAATAAATAAATATTAATATATGTAATAAGCAATAGATATACAAATTATAGTTAATAAAAAATGTTTAAGCGTTCCATATAATAAGAAAAAAATAGAAATATTAGTTATAAAACTCTTACCGGCCCGATTTCATTTATTAAACAAACTCATATGTAGCAGGGGTAGTTTAAAGTCATTACCACAATTTTTGTTAAATTTGACAATTATAAATTTGCTATCACAAATTTATCATCTATTAGCGTTTATTCGTTCGATAAATGAAATCGGGCCTGTAAGAGTTTTGTAACAAATTTTTCTATTTTTTGCTTATTATTTGGAACGCTTAAACATTTTTTATTAACCATTTTGTATATCTATTATTACGTATATTTACATGTATTTTCTTTTTAAATAAAGTTGTAAATTAATTACAATTACAATTTGTTAAATTTTTGAGTGGAAGAAATGATATCTTCGAGACTCTTACCTTACGGTTTACAATTTCATTGAAATCTTTTTTGGATGTCACTGCGTTTTGTTATATTATTCTTTAATTTTTTTAATGAATTCCTGATTGTTTTCTTATGGATTTATTATTACAATTTATTGCCTTACTAGAACAAACAAATATACATTTTTTGAATTCCACGGCCTTTTCTTTTTACTGATAGTCATATGATTCACTTCATACTATATTCTTCCTTTTTTAATAAAACTAGTATAACGACATTCACGAATCTAAAATCCGTCATATAATATTGCACTTATTACTTGTGAGTGTAACCCGTCGATTTTTATCGTATCCGTGGACACATTTTTTATATTATTATTAAAGGAACTTTTTTTTATTTCTCCAACAATTAGTTCAAATAGTTCTAATTGTAGAATAAAAATTTTACCGACCGAATTTATTTCTGTTTTATGTAACAAATCTTTCTTGCCATATTTGCAACACTTTCCTACTGTTCGTGTTTTTTATGTTTTATTAGCGGCTATAATCTCTTGTAATCTAATACTTTTACTTTTTTTTAATGAAGTGATGGAATTAAAAAAATTGTTTCATCTTCAGTACTTTCATTTACATAAGAGTATTTAATATTAAAACAAGCTGTAGTATATTTTCTTTTAAATTTTATTATTTCAAGTACATTATCAAGTTTTTGTACGCAACCTAGTACTACCAAGTACTGTTATCTAGTCCGATTGACTGTTATTCGAGTCCCGTGGTTCATCGAATGGAAAAAAAAACGTTGTTTAACAAAATTTGAGAAATTTTTTGAAAGTATTCTTTATAACAAATCTAATTGAAATGAGATATAGTGGTTTCATGCTTATTTTTCCCCCCATTTTCATTTCACTTTTAGGTTAGGTCATGTTTAGAACTGTAAACATAGTTCGTTGACTTCGCCATGCCGTCCAGTTTTCTGCAGACTTTTACCGCAGTTATTTAAAAAAACAACTGCGGTAAGCAGTTTTTCGTAAGCAGTTGAAGTTCGCAAACGCTTTTTACAAATCATTTTCGTATTCTCCTCACTACGATGATTATTATCTACATATAACTTTTGATATACTAATTACTATTAATCAAACAATTCATTTTATTCTTAGAGGATGAATTACGTTCATAAATCCGTTTAAAAATCTAATAAATATTGTTACTAAAACATTTTGAAGAAATGCCACAACCCTTTAAAATCCCTTGTTATGTATTGGAGTGGCGAAAATGGTTAATACTGGTTTTCCCGTACAGGAGGTTTATAGAGACCCGAATAAATCAGTAATTTTTTTAATTTTAATTTTAACAACTCCTCTATATTGTCCCTGGCCACTGTTCTGTTCTCAGTTTCTGATTAACAAAACTGCTGATCTACCAACCGGTGGACATAAAAATGTTATAAGGCGCACTCGTTATTCAAACTGGAGACCCGACTCTCAACAAGATCGCATTAAGAAAGTCGTATTGGATATCTGTTGCTTATAGAATATTATACGAATCGTTAAATAACTGCATTATTAAATTCTTTTCTATTCATTTATTTTTTAAAAAAATAATTTTTTTATTTAAATTATTATTTGTTTACGATGTTGACTAATTATAACAGACGGTTGTATGTACACGACATCTATATGACTGAAGAAATATCGTGAATAAGTATTAGTGATATGCGATTCATTTTTTAAAAATTACCTAGGTAGTAAAAAATGGAGATAATCGCCTTACTTAAGTTCATGAATTCTGAAGAAATTAACAAATTACAAATGTATAATGATTAAAAAACTAAATAAAAAAATGTAAATGGTTTTTTTTTCAAACGAGAAGACTTACTTTATTAAACTATGTCAGCAGTTCTACCAAACGAATCATTATTAAAGAAAAAACTATACACGATTTATTGTGATATTTCCTAGCCTGAAAATAGTTGTAGTGGTCTCACAAACACTATTAGTGATTTTTTATTAGTTTTTTTTCCAAATTCACATTCATAGTTTGTATCCACATTCATTCATCGTTTATAGGCGATTAGTTTTATGCCTGTTTGTGAAAATTCAAAAAGTTTTATACGCTATTTTCAAGCCACATTTGCTCATTTATTTAATCTATAACACATGGCCTTTTCTTTCGTTTTTTTTTTAATTCTAATTTTGATATCTTTTTTACTAATTACCATTGATATAATTTAAATTACTAGTTCATATTAATTTATTAAAAGCTTAGTGGAGAATAACAATGAGTCTAATGCATATTATTTGTAATAAAAAGGGTACAGTGATTTATTGTTAACATTTTGTGACCCAGTCTTTATTAAGGATCTGACGAAAGTAAAATGTCTGAAGTACGAGAAGAATTAAAACTGCTTTCTCTGAATTTACATTTACATTTTACATTTAGGTCCCTATGATTATCAAAGTAAGATAGTACTAATACGATTGGGTATCCTGATCTGTGATTGACATGTTGAAGTGGAGAACAGTATGTGTAGATTGGTGAAGAACCCACCGGGTTGGTCTAGTGGTGGAACGCGTCTTCCCAAATCAGCTGATTTGGAAGTCGAGAGTTCCAGCGTTCAAGTCCTAGTAAACCCAGTTATTTTTACACAGATTTGAATACTATATCGGGGATACCGGTGTTCTTTGGTGGTTGGGTTTCAATTAACCACAAATCTCAGGAATTCTCGAACTGGGAAATGTACGTGACTACAATTCATTTACACTCATACATATCACCTCATTCATCCTCCGAAGTATTATCTGAGCGGTAGTTACCGGAGGCTAAACAGGAAAAAAAAAGATTGGTGAAGAAGACGATGCGAAATCACTTCAATCCTCACTTTACGTCGTAAGCCGTGCATCGGAGGCTTTTTATTCCTAAGAATAGTTATACCGATTTATAGAGCGACTTGTATCTATGTCAGATCCTACTGTTATTTTTTTATCATATCCTAAAATACGTATTCATTAATTAATTAATGAAAATGTAAATAATTAAGAAAATTTTAAATAAATTACTTGTATTTTTAACTTTTATCAGCACTTTTCCTATATTCTATTGTTACGGACCATTAATACATATTTCTAAATCCTGTTTGAAATATTTTTTATTTGAACCTAATTTTATTTTTGTTTTCACTCGAAAAAAATAGTACCTACATTTCCTGTCTTGTTTTTTTTTTAATTTTTGTATTTATTCATTCTCATTTATGAAATTAAATTGTTTAATATAAGACTTATTTTATGAAAACTGGTGTGATCTTTCTGCCGTTACTGCGAAATAAATTTATAAATGTATACATATACCTAGAGAGGCAATTTATCAATTGGTTACCGCAATTTTTTTTTTTTACTTTACGTTTTTAAACGTTCCACGAAGGTGGATTTCCTAGTAAGATGTAAATCTAGTAAGATTTACATCTTACTCTTATAACAGCCCAAGAAAAAAATTGCATGGGGGAGATCCAGTGATTTCAATGGCAAAGGAATATCGGCGTGTATGCAGATAATGTGTTGTGAAAACAATCATTTTATTACATTCACTGATCGTCTAGTTTTGCGACTGGTCATTCTATCCTTTTGAAACGGCGTGTCTGAACTGCTTTCACGATACTATTATTTGAAGATAGAGAAATTCTTAAAAACTTCGAACATACCGAAGTTTTATTTTATATACCACAAAAGTGGAATAATGGATAAGGCTTCTCAATCATGAATAATATTTTACGATTCAAAATTAGGTGGGAAAAATGAGACAATCAATTCGATCAACTTAATTGCCAACTTTAATGCCAGCGTCAAATGAATTTTTTTTAGATGTACGTACACATCCTTACGAGGAAGCCTTCGAACAATCCTAATGAAACTCAAACCTAATGAAACTGAATTATCGTTTGGGGCTTCATCACATTACAGACCTAAAGCGTCTATTTTCTCAGGTGTAAGTACATCTGTTTTTTTTAGAGGTGGAGGAATCCTATTTACGGGCGCCTAAGCGTGTCGGGCTCGCTAACGGGTTCCGCAGGATGTTATTAAGTGTGTATGTGTGTACCTGTGCACTACCGACTAAACCTCCACCCCTGGCAATCCTCCTCCCTGGAACAGCTAGTAGAGCATTACTTCAGGAGGGTTAACATTCCATACACACTATTGGACACCACAAGGAAACATGAAAGCCATATCATCACGCGCATCACAAAAGGATATAAAACACAGTTCCAACCCAGTACAAACACTCCCACAGGCACATGAGTCCTCCTCAAATACACACACACACAAACACACACCACGCCCACACACACGGGTACAGACACTGCTAACGCTCAGACACAGACATCGCGAGAACTCAAGTAGAGAGAATCACCAAGCACGAAAGGCACTCTCGAAAGAGGCATCCATCAACCACTCATGCTCTCGCCGCGTACATACACTCACACACGCCTAGCAAAACATGCAATCAACTCACATACTTACCCATAAAAGCCACAGTCGTGTCTTTTGATGATGGCAATAAGCTCAGGCACCGGGAACGGAGTGTCCACGGCCTTAACGCGCCAAGGCGTCTCCTTCACGCTCGCAAGAGCCGCCCAGGCATTCAGCCGCAGACCTGTCCAGCCCGGCACCCCTATTAACATACATTAAGTGTGTTTCACCATTGTGTGTTGAAATGGTGTTGAAATAACGGCTGATAGCTGTAAAGTTATTTTCTGCAATGTTTTAATTGCAAACTTCCCTCTTTATTCGTTCAACGTTCCATTTATCGTTACCGAATGTTTTCGGGGAAAAACAATGTTTTATATTCCTCTGTTTCAATGGCTCAACCAATTTATAGAAAGTTATAATTTAAAAAATTCAAAACCGTTTTTAAAAAAATATTTTAAGTCTGAAAGTAGGTTTTTTTTAAACAATCACCATCACTAGATATTGAGAAATTTTTAATTTAAAAAAAAAAAACAAAAATTAATATAAATAAAATAAAAAGTATGGCAAAGTTAAAATAAAAATAATGTTATTAACTATCTTTGAAGTTATTTAGATATATATAGTTTATTTATCATTGTTAATTTTAATTTTATTAAGTATTTCTATTCTTTATACGAATTTCGTCATTATCTACTGATGATAGTTTTTCTTTTAAAATTGAAATGACCTGCCAGTTTAGATTTTACTAAATCAGCTTTTTTCCTTTTGTTAACTTTTTTTTAGCGCTCTTCAATTTTAAATTTATATTTGACACACGAGCATGTACATCAGTCTCTGTAGACCTATCAACCGTGCTATATCTCAAAGTGATCCGGTTTTTTAATTGTCATTCTTTAGTGTATGTGTCAAAAGAGGTTAGTGCATTGTATTTTTGTTCTGTTTAGATAACTTTGTTCTTTAAACTTTGCTGACATTCTAGGCCGATATTTTTAATAATGTGCTACTATTCCTATAGTACATTAATACATAATATTGGAATAAAATAAATGTATATTTATTAATATAAACGCCTCTTTATCTTTCATTTAGAAACCATAGAGGAAAAAACTCTTCCCAATTTTTTTCTTAACCTATTTTTTTTCATTAATTTTACTAACGAGGGTGAAAAAAGAACTCCGAAGATACAAACCCTTAAGGTATTTGTAAACTTTAAATAAGGCTGAAATATTTAAAATTCCTAGATATTTTCTTTTAGTCCAGGTTTATTTGGTTAAAATTTGTTTTTAAAATTCTTAAATCTCTGATTACGTAATTTCTTTATTTATTACATTAAACAAACATTTTAACAAATAAATAATTCACAACCGAAAACCTTTGTTATTGTTTTATTATTATCGTAGGTAGAATTTTCTTTAACAATAAGAGAAAGTGTTAAAATATTTTTTTATCTGAATCGTGAATTAAAAACATTTTAATAATAAATATCTGTCAGTAAAAAATATGTTTAAAATCTTTTTTTAAAAACAGTGAAAAATATTTTTGTATTCCAGATTTAAGGAAAATAATAATATTGACTTTATTACATAAATCTTCTCAGAATTAATTTTTCTACACATTTTGTCTTGGAACGTAGTGTAGAAATGAAGAATTAAGCACGAAGGGGACCTTTTACCCCGTGATGTCACAGAGGTCAAGGCCAAACCTTCGCCATATTGTCCCTACCCTTCCGCAATAAAAAAAAAAAAAACGGGATTTTAAAAGGTTATATATCTGTAATGGTTGGACGCAGCGCGACAGAGGCAAAGTCCGTTGTGATCAGGATGACTTTATGTATCTTTTTATCGAGAAGGATACGAAATTTTGCGGATTACGGTACCCTTGGGCTCGTGCGTACATGCATGAGTCTTAAATTATATATTTATTACGTTTGTGTGTGTGTGTGTGTGTGTGTAAGCGCGCGTAAACATTTCCCTCACCAAATTGCGCTACAGTTGTCGGAGGACGGAGCCTCTATCAGATTGTTGCACAGGCCTTGAGATCTTTCTTCCGGTTATAGGGTTTCGGTTAAAAACTTTTGAAGGAAGCTGCGCATTTATTTTTACTCATGTTTATCCTTTATAAAACAAAAAAATCAATTCTTCATTGATTTGATGTTAAGATGAGTGAAAGGAAGGGTTGCCCACGGGCAACCCTTCCCAGCTTCACAAGCAAGCTGGAAACAATTGTCCGACTCAAAATACCCCTAAATTTTCACCCATTTTAAATGCTACTTTCTCAAGCGGATTAGTCGAGGAATTGATGCGATACCAGGAAGATTTATTTTGGCATTACCGTTCCGTACGCGCGCGAAAGACATTGAGCGAGGACTTGAAGCGAATAAGGAATGTATAGTTTACGATCACGATCTGAAAAATCTTTTGTATAGAAAATAAGCTTAGAATTAGAATAAAAGAAACTTTACTTCGTTAACAAGAATGAAATTTTTAACAAGAAAGTTTACAAAACTACAAATGACCATGGAGGTAACTTCATTCACTTATCGTGGCAGCATGAAACATGCGGCTTTGCATCTCAGTTCGATTCTTTCATCACTGTGCTGGATCAGGGATTCACTACTCACGTTCCGGAATATCATTCGTTTATGTGTGTGGTAATAACATTCACGTATACAATTGTGTGTGTGAATTTATTAAAGGTTATGTCAAGATATTGAAATGCCATGTACAAAAAAATTGAACAAACTTCTGTGGGGACCACAAAACTGTCGAGTCATTGATGCAGACGAGTTGAAAATTCAATAAAGTCTGTTTCAAGAAATTGCACAATCGCGAGATTAACTCCTAGAAACAAGTCGCTTATCACGTTCAGCTGTGGAAAGTACAATAATCATTTTCAAATACTAGAAATCTGGTTAACGTTAACATTCTGTTTAGTGGCATCAAGCATTTAACACGTACCGAAATGGATCCAATTACGTTTATCAATATCTTTTACGACGCCTCGTTTACAATCATTTATCCGACAAAAAGATTTGAAGATTTATAATGTTTTCATGAGTATACTGTATGAAACATGGAAAGGGTGTTTACCAAATATGTAGCTTCATGAATATTCGTTTCGAACGACACGATAAAGAATAATGAGCAGTTTCAAGTTTATATTCCTTCCAATTATGTTAATCAGTTTAGCGATAAAGATATAACACATGAAAAATTTTATTCGATGATTTATTTCGGATTGAAAGATGATAGAAAGACGCTCAATATTCAGCTGAGACTTAATCGGGACAAGAATGGCGGGGGGCGGAGACAGCGTCACGTGACTAAAATAATACAATCCTATTGGTTCGTAGAAAGAGGTTGAACTTTATCTGGAGGGAGTGATCTTGAACTCTTTGATGCTAAGAGGTCAAAGGTCAAGGTTGTGCTTAGATTTGATTTTTCAATCCATGTAGAATCCAAATATCGAATTTATTAACGAGTCCAAGACATGTGGTGTGATTTTCAATTGTTGTATATGATACAGTCAAACTGTTTACCATCTCTCGCAGAGTTATATGTCCGATTCAATAGTGGCTTTGATTTGGTGATCATCGACTTCAGTAGGTTGACCAGAACTTTGGTCATATTTGAGTGAAAAAGTTTCGGACGCAACTTTTTTTAAACCGATTTGAACACTTGCGTTGTGTTAGGCCATCAACACCATAAACTTCACATATTTCTTTGTGATCCTCAGCAGCTTTCTCGCCTTTGCGGAAATAAAAAATGTAAATATGTCGAAAATGTTCGTTTTTGTACTCAATTTTAGAACTGACCATAACAGGTACCAAAAACATTTCGCGTAATTTGATTTTAAAGTGTGTTAAAAGTGACAGGTATCACTTAACCAAAAGAAAAAAAATCATAACATTGACAGATGTCCTTCAAAACAAACATAAAGCTACCTTTTTGTAAAAACCGAAATTACTTTCTTGTCAACCGCAATATTTTTTAGTTTTTTAAATAGCTCTTTCTCAACAGAATGTAGTACGCCGGCTGAGCGCTCATACTGTTAACGATTCTTATCCTAATGGTTAGTCTAATTTCTTCGTTCATTCCGCTCCCAACAACAGGACCGTTTTCAATGAGTAAACGAATTAAGTTTCTTTTACTTTCTGTCCCAACTTTTTCCCGATTTTTTTATATTTAAATAAGCAAACATAATGAAAAAAATTGTCTTAGAAATTAGGGAGCGAGTTGTTTAAATATTTTCAAATACATTTCATCAATAAAACGATTATCCTGTTAAAAATAGTTGTCTGATAATAAAGCGTATACAATTTTTTCCAAGTATTTTGTAGCTTTTTGTCAGAAAGTTAATAGAACTGGCAAAAAAAGACG
Source organism: Lycorma delicatula (assembly GCF_047948215.1). Classification (NCBI taxonomy): domain Eukaryota; kingdom Metazoa; phylum Arthropoda; class Insecta; order Hemiptera; family Fulgoridae; genus Lycorma; species Lycorma delicatula. The sequence goes on along the minus strand of NC_134459.1, from coordinate 160,511,662 downwards.
AAATTAGATTCCTGTAGATGTTTAAACTTGATATCATGAAGTCAATTTTTTTTTCATGTGTGATAGTCTAACAATAGACCTACTTACCCTATTCTATATCATGTATCTCGGGTCAGTAAAAATACTAACTGAATAAATAATGACGGGTGTAAAGGGGAACCACGATATAGAAAAATGTATATTCTAGCTATACCGACGAAGTAGTAGGGTTGGCGTTAAAAAAAGATTCATTTGCATTATATTCACTTTTAGACTTTAGAAGATTACTTTACATATTTATATACCTGAAATACCGTATAAACCGTAATGCAATTAAAATTCGTGAACTATCTTTATGTGTATGTGTGTGCGGCGTGTGTTTGTGTGTATATATATATATATATATGTGTGTGTGTGTTGTGTGAGTGTTTCAGTAGGTTTAACGCGTGAAATATTGTAATGATATTTTTTTATTTTACTGTATTTTTTAAAAATCTTTTTCATGAAAATTCATTTATATAACATATTATAATTAATTATTCTTGTTTTTTATTTCGTAAATTTTTCATCTAAATTTGTGTGTTTCCCTTTAGCCGTAGTAAGTTGCATATTTGTGTTTATAGGTTATAATACATTCATTGGTATGAATAATTCATTGTTGTTTATTAATAAAACGTAAATATTTAAATTAAAGAACTGTTTTTAAAGAAATAAAAACTGAGAGTTTAGATGTTGCTAAAAAAAGTTATCTAGTTTTAAATTGTAGACTACAAATTAGTTATTTACCGCTGTTTTTACTTGAAAATATTAAAAAATTTATTTATTATAAATATATTTTTAGTCTTTTACGATTTTCTAATGAAAATAACACATACAAAGTATTTAAAATAATTTATAAGACTGTTTAAATAGATACGGATTATTACTTACGATTATGAGTTGTGAGGTAATAGGATAGTGCAAGTTATATATTAAGATATAAAATATTCTTATATTTTATAAGAGTCTTTAAAGAGATTTTATTAAATATAAAATTATGAAGAATAAATTATGAAATAAAAAAAACAGACTAGTATTAAAACAAGAAGAGATTTTAAGTAATACACGTATATTTACAAAATAGGAAAAAAAGATGTAAAATATTTATGTGGACTCGCAAGTGTGTGCCATATACAAAGCAACATACAATGAAACACAAAAAGTTGAAAGTTATAAAAAAACCACAGATGCTTTTAAAATATATTAGAGACAATTTTTAAAAAAAATAAATGGATTGATAAAGTTACTTATAAAATGGGTAAGCTTTAAGACTACTTAAAAAAAAAAACCATATGGATTTTGATTAATAAAATTAGGTTGGTTGTTAATTTTCTATTACAGCTCCGGAAGTATAAAAGAAAAATTACAATCGAAACACGAAACTAACATACTGGGGAAATAAAACATTTATTGTAAATAAAAGATAAATGCAAAATTGAAAGAAATGGAGGAATTTGCGTCCAATTAATGAAATGATGATTTATGACGGAAAAAATTAGAAAAAAAAAAGAAAATTGGAAAACTACAAAAAAAAAACAAATTGTTAGAATGTTCATAAATACATATTTTATTCTCATCGCTACATAAAAATATATTATATAGATCACTTCAATAAAAAATAAATTTTTCAATAAAAAGTAGATTATAAAATAAAAAAAAATAGATGTATTTAAAATTCATGAAACACTAGAAGTAACGTTAACGTAAATAAACTAAACATGAAAGATTAATAGGAAATAATTCACAATTCAGAACCCGTTGTTGAAAATTATTTTGAGCATGTATTTATGTACACTCATAACGGGATAAATATAAAGCGAGTGTTTTGTTTTTAATTAGTACTGTTTAAAAATTTCTCAGCAGAGTAATATTGCTCCCTTGAAAGAAAATCTTTTAATTGTATTTTAAATAAATTAACGGAAAGATTTTTCAAATGGTACGGCATATTTATTAAAAATGGTAACGGTAGCGTAATAAGCCTTTTCCCTTAACTGAAGTACTGAGAGATCCGTTTCGTTTCCCTAAACGAAAAGAGATCCTTTTGTTCGGTATGGTAAAAATGTTCGAATATTGTTAGTTTTTAAAAATGAGTGACCCATTATTGTTTTTTAGTAAAGATCGTACGTTCATAAATATAAACATAAGATTAAGTTAAAATTTTTTATTTTGTAATTATCGGTTTAGACGATTCACATTTGTGTGCGCCAGATAGTGCTCTGACAGCCCTTTTTTGTATCTTAAAAATTCGTTCGACTTTTTGGAGGAGCTCGAAGAAATGACATTATATTTTATACGAGAATATATGCAGGTTAATAGTATAATAATAGTTGATAAAATTATAGAGTTCCAATTATTTATTAACGAAATACATTCAATGATAAAGGATATTGAAAATAGGCGATAACTGCAAAACACATAGTAATGAAATACATCAAACAAACCACATTAGAGGTGACTTTTCTTTTCTTTTTTCTTTCTTTGCTTGATGAATTAATTCAAAACAAAGATTGAAGGGTTGTACGTGAGAATATTAAAATGGTAATTTTCTATCATATGAAAAATGCAAAACCTGACCTAGATTCGAATCCGGGATCTCCGGATGAAAAGCTGAGAAGCTACCACTTCGCCAGGGAGAATTGCTTTGGTTTTTCCACGGGAAAATGACAGTATAGAAAAAACAATAAGCTGCAAATTAAACTCATTATTTATATTTTTTAGTTTTATATTGATTTTCAGAGTTTTTCAATAATTCATTATACAAATAAATTTATGTAGGAGTATAATAATAATGGATAAAGAATTTTGAAAAGAAAATTTCAAAATTCAAAAAAGTGCTTAAAGGGAAGGGAAGATTAAAAACGTAGTAGATTAATGACGCATTTAGATAATCAACTAATATCCTGTAATGAATTATTTGGTCGTTACCGAAATCTCTTGTATAAAAGAGAATGACCTGGCTGATTCACTGACTCATAATCAACGTACAACCAAAACTATTATAGGTAGAGACTTGAAATTTTCAGGGTACCTTCGTATCTTTACGTAGGCTTGCACTAAGAAAGGATTTGCGAAATTTTGATTTTAAGAGGTTCAAATCGATAAAAAACTAAATTTCGTGTTAACAGCGGTATCTGTTGGACGTAAAAGCAACATACGATATACTAAATATTTTACGATTCCATTACAATGTTTCCGATATGTGTGTCTGCTATAAAATAAAAAACTACTGAACCGATTTACGTGCGTGGAAGAAGGGAGAAAGGGAAAAAATCGAAAAAGGGAAATAGGGAAAAATCGAAAAAGGTAAAAGGGAAGAAGGGGAAAATGGAAAAATAATAAATGGGAAAACGGGGAAAAGGAAAACGGGAAAAGGAAACGGAAAGGGAACAGAGAAAAAAGAAAGAGAAATGATGAAAGGGAACTGAGGAAGGGGAAAGGGAAGTAAGTGAAAGAGAAACGTGAGAAGGACAGGGAAACGGGAGAAAAGGGGAAGGGAGAGCGAAGCGAGCCATGACCCTTTGATCGTAACGGAAAGCACAAGTAACCATAGAGCACGGATGAAGACAAGGATGCTAGAAGGACAAGGATCCTATCGGACGCGATAAGGATGCTAGATTTGGAATTGTAATACATTTTTTGTTTATCTTTATTAGACTTTTATATTGAACTGTTTTAATTCATTCGTAAAATGGATTAGTCTAATAAATAATGTTCAATTTTCTTATCTTCCTTTTTTTGTTTTCCTTTAAGTCTTGGGCAACAATTCATTGTTTATCGTACATTCCTTCAGTATTTTTCATAAAAAAATTTATTTACCTTTTTATCAGGATTTAATGAAAATCTAAATTTAATATTGTCGATTAAATATTTTTTATTTATAAAAAAATAAGATTGCTTTAAAAAAACATTGCGAGTGAAGCTACATCTGTGTTGTAGGCGAAGTCGCGACGGGGTACGCTAATGTGGATATAACTTAACAAAATTGAAGAAATTCTTAGAGAATGACATAAAGAAGTATCGAACTTTAAGACGAAATCGAAGCATACAGAAAAGGGAATTTAGATTACTAGGCCTGGCAGCCAAATCAAACGGATAAATGGATATTTATCCGTTTATATGAACAGATAGATAAATATGAATATTAGATAGAATAAGAAATCAAGACCCAGACGTTATCGATAGGATGAAGCTAAAAAAAAAATAAAGAAAAAATGCTGAAAAGAAAAATGTGAGAAAAAGTGAAAAAAAAATTAAGTAACGAACTAGAAACAAACTGCAAAGTACAGAAAACAATCGATGCCCTTCGTCAGGAGCGGTTCAATTCATTATTATAGAATAGTAGACGCACTTCCAACTGGACTCAATCCAACTACGATTTGGTTGTAGATTCCAAACTAAGCCTGACACTCTTGTTTATAGTGCTGTTAGCAGAGCTCGAAAGGCTGACCCTCCTGTTTACAGTGCTGTTAACGGAATATAAGTATACAAGTACCTTTCATCTGGAGGTCCCGGATTCGAATCCCGGTCAGGCATGGCATTTTCACACACACTACAAATCATTCACCTCATCCTCTGAAGCAATACCTAACGGTGGCCCGGGAGGTTAAACAAAAGAAAAAAGTATTCAAGTAACCCACTGTGTTGGTCTAGTGGTGAACGCGTCTTCGCAAATCAGCTTCGCAAATCGGTGATTTCGAAGTTGAGAGTTCGAAGTTCAAATCCAAGTTAAAGGCAGTTACTTTTATACGAATTTGAATACCAGATCGTGGGTACCGGTGTTCTTTAGTGGTTGGGTTTTTAATTAACCCAACCACAGAAATGATCGATCTGAGATTGTACAAGACTACACTTCACTTGCACTCTCATACATATCATCCTCATTCATTCTCTGAAGTAATACCTGACGGTGATTCCCGGAGGCTAAACAAGGAAAAAATTATGCAAGTAGTAACACAGGCTTCTAAACAATATTAAATAGTTAAATAAACGTTTATCTGAATTTTAAAAAGGTAAAGCTGCGTCTTAGAATAGATCTGATTGACAGAGATGCAAACCGCTCGATCTACGATGTTTTTCTTATGTTACAGGTTAATGTTATTTTACGCATTACCAATTAACTTTATTATGATTAATGTGAAGTAATATATTTCCGTCTTCATTAAAAACGATTCGAGAGCACTTGTCTATAACGTAACAAGTTATTTATTTTTATATCGCATAGTAGCGTTAAAATTAATTTTACAAAATATTTTGCAATATAAATAATTCGTTTAAAATCGCTGTCATTATTTTTGTACGTAATGGACTGAACGTTTATATGCATGTTTACGTGATTACATGCAACACGTAATATTTATATGCACTTTAAAAACCAGGTCGCCGAGTATTAAAAAAGAAAAAAAATTATTTATATGTGTATGTTATTCGTAAGGAGATTTCGCGTACCGAACATAAATTTGTGAATCTCCCTTCTCTGTCATGTTTCAAGAAGAAAACCGATTGCATTACATCGAAGAATAATCTTTCCCCGTGACCATTTAGAACTGGTTTCAAAGGGTCACAACTGAAAAGGGCAGTCACTGTTACTCATATGTATATGTAAAAGGTAATGACTAGGCATTTTATAACCTACGCAAGCCGATACACCAGCCCATTAAAAGTATAGAGGAGAGAGAGAGTGAGTGCGAGTGAGACAGTCAGAGATGGATTGAGAAAGACGTGTTGGAGAAAGGGTTAACGAGATTTGTGGTATACTTTCACGATGAGTTTGTTATTTTAATTTAAATCGAAATTGTATTTTATCGTTTGTATTCTATTTATTACTACGTTATATGAAATTTCTTTTTTGTTATAACATATAATCTGTATTGGTATTTCATATTTTGTCATTAATAATAGCCGAACGATATGATAATGCTTACGTTTTTACTTATAATTTTAATAGATTAGTAAACGTTATTTTGTCGAACGTCTGTGGATCATGCTAATTGCTGTAGAACTAGACTCGAATTAAAATCCTTAAAATGGTTTTATTTGAACTCACTCTAATGCAGGAAGTTGTTGGGCTTCAATAAAAGTCCACTTCAGATTTGGATAAGAAAATTAGCATCGAAATATACTGAAATTTTTTACTTATTTTTTATGTCTGTAATTATTACGGCTTGTTACAGGCAGTTTAAAAATTTTTAATTTTAAAAATACATGTGGGGGAAAATGTAATGATTTTTTAGTAAGGCTGTTATTACTTTTTATTCCTTATGTGTAGGTCATCAGCCATTTAATTGCTTTGGTACTTTACTTTATTCCATACTTGGTTATCGGTTTTGTGCGTTCAATTGTCTTTTTCTTCGTTTATCAGATATAAATTCCATGTTTATCAGATTAGTTAAACCTGTTCATCTAAATAATATATATCTCAACTTGTTCGTCTGTTTAAAAGACTCTAGAACAGGTTTTCTTTTCTACTCTACTTATCTATTTTCCATTTTGAAATTTTATCAGTCCATCATAATTTAAAATCTTCCTGTAATACTGCATCTCAAAACCGCATTTTTTCCCTTCTTTAGCTTTCTTTTTTCTATATTTCTTTTCCATAAATTGCTGCATTCCAAGAAATATTTAAAAAAAATTCTTTTTAATTTGTAGATTTTGATGATTCTAGACTTCTTTTCTCAAAGAAAACTCTTTACTTGTATCTGTTTTTGGTCTTTAAATTTCTTTGTTCCACTGTTTATAATTTTACTTCCTAAATGAAAACATCTGCTACTTTTGGTATTGTTGTATTTGTCTTTTTAATTATTTTATTTAAGGTATTGTAATTTATTCTATTCTTGATGTAATATTCGTATTTTGCAATGTTAAATAGGAATTTTTTATGTATTTTTACAACTTGGGATTTTGGGGAAAATGGCATAAAATGAACCACCATTTTATTATTGTATTCTTAATATAAAAAAATGTAATATCTGTTTTGAGAAGATCTGAGGGTCTCCGCACTGGGTTGCGATTATGAAGAGAAATATAATAAAACGGTAAATAAATCAATATTAAAATCAGATCAACTGCTGACCTTTTCTGACACAATTTAGGGTACATTATTGCACATATTAATCTTTCTTTCTTTACAGCGAAAGGCTCATAACAGTGCTAATATGAATTTCATCTAGTTCTTCAAAACATTTATCATTGTACGACTTTTGTTCATTATGCAACAGAATAGTTGACTCTTCTTGAGATACCCCAAGCACATCTTGGATATGTATCCAAGAATCATACTGGAAAACAAAATTATTGTAGGTTTAGTTACAAATACACTTAAAAACTTAGCAAATAAGGTTGTTAATATCCATTTATAACTTCTTCTTAGTGGAAAGTTGTGATTAAAATACAAAAGAATGGAAAATTAAATTGATACACAAAAAGCAATAGCAATCCAAGAAAAGTCCACTTATTTCTCCTTTTTCTTACGTAATTTTCTTTATTACGTATATTGAATAGTTATCAAAATCAGTCCACAAAATCATGTAGGTTAGTATAATTATTATACAACACAAATAAAATTATTTATTAAGATGATCAAACGTCATATTACACTCCACAACAGTAAAACTAATATAAGAATAACAAAAAAACAATTCGTGTAACCAAGGGAATACAAAACAAACATTAATCGTGATTCTGACGGCCCCGTTGTATCCAAACTGAAGTTATTTCACGTGGTTTACCAAATTTTTCAGAAAAATCGTTCGGCTTAGTTTGCAGTATAGGGCTGCTAATAGGTGTTTAACTCTCTGGTATTTAAACCATTTTAACAACGCTTGTTCGATATAATTCTGTTGACTGGGCAGTAATTTGATTTCGTAGAATTTGTTTCAAAATTATCTTAATTTTTTTCAAGCTTCTTCCATATCACCGATATTGCCGAATGGTCTACGCCTAATTCTTGGGCAATGTTCTTACTAGTTTTACCATTCTGTAACCTCCAGACAATGTGCGTCTTTTCCTCTATCGTGAATGTTTTCGGGAAGTCATAATTAAATCACTATTAAATGAATTACACAGGATACGTAAAATAATATTGTACCCGCACGATGTGATACGCTCAAAGCAAAAGATTAATAACAACTGAATGTGGCTGTTTCAGTTTACTATATTTTGGTACAGGAAGAAGATAAGAAAAACATGAACTATAGTACATATGCAGGTAAAAAGGAAAAGGTAACTCATTTTAACCGTCAAAATATTTCTGTATCTACCATGAATATATACTACGTTACTGACGAGTCACTTCCGTCCGTCATTATAAGCGATAAAACGTTGCAGTAAAAAAATAAGTCATAATAATCGATATGTCAGTACAACCGATATAATTATAAACAACACATACTGTATTTATGTATTAACTGCAAACCAAGAGACAAGTTTTTGGTCACTATATCCTATATGTTATTATATCCAATGTCACTGTAAATGATAAACGATACTTACTGTATTTTATTAAGAAGAAAAATTTGATTTACATTTTAGCTTTCATAAGATTTAAAATTACTATAATATTGTATAGGAATCTAATCAGTATTTTACGGTAGCGAGGTGGTTTTAAAAAAATTAAAAGTTAAAAAAGAAAACTTTTTCTCATAGATAACTAGGATGTCCACTTTAATTATTCAGAGATAAAATCTTTCATAAAATTAGTTTCCTACGGAATAGAGAGCTCCAGTACCGTAACTTCCCGTGCAGGTTAGAATCAAATTTTAATAATAAAATGCCTCATACACTGTAATATTTTTAATAATTTTGAGAATTTTTTTTTAAATTACTAGTTATTAGCTTTAATCAAATTAGCCAAAACGTTTTATTCTGGGGATGTTAGAGTAATTAAAATTGTTTTGTGTATAAAGTGGTGTTGTTATATTTTATCGAGAGAGAGCCCGTATTTTAACAAAATATGCTGAAACAAAAATTCTGAACTTTAAACGTTTTATAATAACAAAGCATACTGATTTACGAATTAGAAAAAAATTTAACAAAATATATATAAATATTTATTAAATATATTGTATGATTAGTTGCTATTATAATCTATTTTTTACCAACTAACTATTATTCATAGATATTTAATTAAAAAATTAAATTATGAAGAAAAATGTATTTTTTCTGCCTACGGTTTTTAAAAAGTTTTGGTTATTATTAAAGTGCTAGTATATATTTAAAAAAACTGATCAACATTTTAATAAGAAATAGAATTAAAAAATAAAAATTTGTTTACACCAAAATTTATTTTTAGAAGATCCTCTTAAATTTTTCAGAAGTAAACTTTTTCATGAAAATCACTTTCTTCGATGCAACACTCCCAGTACATCATGGTTGATCGGGTCAAAATGAATTAGAAAGATAGAAAAGTTACTTCGTGTATAGAAATATAACTACCAATTTTTGGTTTATTTTTTAGGTTCTGGAATTCTTAAAATTTAAAGGTAATCAACAACATACGTACACAAGCACATATAAAAAAAAGTTAACTTTTTAGGTCAGAGGTTACAGGATCTCAAAACTTTGAGAAATGTAAATAAACGGAAAGGAGATTAAATGTTTACAGACAACACACTTTCATTATGTTATAACAGTCAGGAAAGTAAAAACCTGAAGTTTTGTCTCGTATTATGACTTGTATACGCATAAGAATAATAATTAAAATCACCTGTCTACATGTTCTAAAATTAATTAATACCTTATTTATCAAACATTGATAGTTGATTAGAACAAAGGAAAGTTGTTGAGGCTGGAAGATTTATTTATTTATTGATCATGTTTAAGCGATTCATACCAAATTAATGGAATTTATTTGCTTTATGACCCAGTTTTCTATATTATATTTATATAAAAACGTGCATGCCCGTCCCGGCATCGCCTGTGCTATGTAGTTATTTACGCAGTCAAGGAATATTTCGCAGGTCAGGGATATTTAGCGGACTAGTCAGGGAACTTTGCCCTCTAGAACCCCCTGTGTTCATTAAACTTACGCTTGCGAAAATAGTAATAAATAAAAATTAAGCCCTGTTCAATTTATAAAAAATATCATTGTGTTGTAATCTCTTCAGAGTAAAAGTTTTATCAGTACAGGACCTGAAACTTTGAGGGATTTCAAGAATGAGGATTTCAGAAGAATCGACTTCATCTTAAAAATATTAGTTACCCGTCCTTCGTACAGGTAAAAATATTTTTTGCTCGGTTCTTAGCGTTACCCGACAAACATCAGTACGAGGTGACCGTACTTCGTTTCTCTACTTTTTTTATTTTATGTTTTTATTGAAATAACCGGAGGCAGGTGCAGCCAGTCGCGTCGCGCATATACAGTAACAGTGGAAGTGGCTAGGCTAGTTGAGCCGTCGCACTCAACCGATACATCATCGCCTAGTACACTATCGCACTTCTTAAAATATCGTACTTTAAAAAACCCGAAACTGGATTTTATATATTTATCTGAATATTATTTTCAAGTTAAATCTAATGAATATCTCGTTTGATATAGTTGGAAATGGGGAAAATTTGCAATAATTTTTTTTTTACCTTTCTTCACCCCTTTAAGGTCGAATTTCAAAAATCTAGAAATCGGTTTTTAGATCTCATATGAAGATTGCACTCTCCAAAAATGAAGTTTTTGTCTTCATTTGTTACCGAGAAATTAAAAAATAGTCGGGTTTCAAAAAAAATTCAAAAATCCATTTTAACCCTTTAAACCAAAATTTCAAAAAATCCTTTATTATTCACTTACACCATAAGAAGGTCTATACAGATTTTCTTCAATCTGTTTTCAGTAGTTTTTATTGGGCGTTAATTTTAAATCACTCACTACATATTTTATATGTATATATATATATATATATATATATATATATATATATATATATATATATATATATATACATACACAATAATGTATTTGCGCGTTCTTATATAATATTTAATACTGCACGTTAGCCTACGATATTTTTTTTTTTTACTTTCTGTTAACAGTTTATCTGTTAATCATCTCCTATTTTCAAATTAAAATAAAGATTGTATTAATAATACTTTAGTGCCGATAAGAAAACACCTTTATTACAGCACTTTCTGACAGATCATTTTTAGTAAAATGTTCTTTGAATTAAAGAAAGAAATCATTTTTGTCCATATCCATTTTTTTTTTTTATGTTAAATTCAATGGAAACTTCATAAAAGTATTTCATATCAACAATATTTTATTAAACGCGTTTAAATTATAGTTATTTTACTTATTTTTTGTAACTTATCTTCCTCTGAACATTAGCGCAGTTAAAAATATTGTAACGAGTACAGTTTGAAATATGTTTATTTTTTTAACAGTACTCTTTAAAGTAAATCTAAGGTGCACGCGCGAATAATCTTGAAAAAAAATATCCAGTTAGTCGAGAGAATTTATAATTTCCATTTTATAACTTACATTAAGTAAAAAAAAGAAGAGAAAGCCTTTTCCCTTTATGATTTTCTTAACCTTATTTAAATAATACTATTTTCGGGTTTATTAAACTTTTTCTTTTTGTTGTTTATTTCAGTAAGTAATAAGTTACTTTGAATAATATCTTAATTTATTATTTCATATAAATTATTCGAAACTTAGAAAATAAATCTTTCATAACAGTTTCTTTGTTGTTATAGTAGAATTATATATATTTTAAGCTGTTTTTAAAAGTACACGATTTCTTTTTAATAACTATAAGGTATTAAAACATTTGTAAATGTAATAAATTGTTGACTTTCGTACAACTTCTAATTGTCATCATTTTTATTATAATAACAGCTTTAATGAATGAAATGTGATTTCCTACAATTTAGAATCCCTTTGTATTGATCATCCGTTATCCAGACCACGTAGTGAGAGAGAGAAACGAGAAAGAGAGAGAGTGTATGTGTAAGAGAGAGAGAGAGAGGTTAAGAAGGAAGGAACAGAACGTTGGTCGCTATCGGCGCTCGGTAGAGGAGAAGGATGTATTGATGAGACAGGGGTGGTAGTAGTAAGTTTAGGGTGAGGTGGTCGCTGAGGGGGTTGCGAGTCGTGGGGTTGGAGCGCCATCCGATAATCCGGCACGGCCGGGGGAGTTGACGTGGGAAGGGACAGGGAGAGAACCTTGAAGGTTGACCGCGGGGAAGGTAGAGAGTAGCGTGCTGCGATGATGGGATGCGGGTGCTGAACACACACACACACAACTACATAGCTGCTTGTGCGATGTGCTTGGCAGCAGGCAGCTGCAGCTGCCACCCAGCGGTATTACAACACGGGACTCAACTCTATGTACCTCCCCGACCAACCCGCATTACGCAACCAAACAGCTAGCTTTACTTGTTCTGCACCACTCGGCTCGGAATTGCTCTTGCCAAGCAAACCGAGTGAGGCACCTGCAGGCACAGTGTTACTGTGTATAATATTATATACCTCATTATTACGTTACAGGATTTGAACTCGCGAAATTCAGAAATTCATTTCAAAAAAAAAAAAAACATATATATTAAACATTCTTTTAATGTTATTCATGTCAAAAGATCCTTGAATTGACAAGCAGTATTTTATTTTACAAAGAAAGTCCTAAATCTGAATCATTTTTGAGAATTACATTTACTGTTCAAGATTCATACGAGGTATGAAAATGTTCTTTGTTATGGTCAATAACGGTTGGCGATGTTAACACAAAACTGTTGTTTTTTTTTAATGGTCGACCGTATTACGTTTGTATTAAAACGACTTTTCCTACATCAAATTTAGAAATGTGAAAATATTATATTATAAAACGCCTCGTTACGTCTTAAAAAAAACAAAAAAAAAACAAAATTGTATAACTGACAACACTAACGTTTCTTAAAATAAAATTATATTAATAAAGAGTTTTCGATTAAATTATAATAAATATAATAAACTTCCCGCAAAACTCATTGACTGTTCTGAAAAGAATATAATTTCATTGTGTTTTATCTTATACGTTATCAGTACGTATTGCGGTATTGTAGAACAATTCTCTAACGTAACAAAACTCCCAACTCTTCCTTGTTTCCAACACAGTTTAAAATAACATCGTAATCGGTGTATGAACGGAAAAAAAACAGCATGTAATGATAATCTATACCCAACGGTTAGCAAATATGTATTTATTCTTTTAATGATTGATTATAAGGCCACGTGAAATTTTCGATTTTTATCATTTTATTTTTTTATTTATTTTTTTCTTATGAGGATGAGATGAATTTTTAGCATATTAGAAAATTTCATGTCTGACCGGAATTAGAACAATCCAAAATCTGATTATTATAGAAGGAAAATTAAAAAAAAAAACACCATAGAAATTAATCCTCTGATTGATTACAATAAAACAAAATTGTTTTATTTGATTAAATTTCTTTTCTATAAATTTATAGCATTAAGTTATTGGGAATAATGGTAAATATTTATTTACAAAAAAACAGAATTTTAAGAGAAAATTAAAATAAATCTTAATTTACGATAAATGTACTATTATTGTTGTTCAACACCGACATATATGAATCATGTAGATTTACTATTTAGTTAATTAATGATGCTAATATTTCCATGCTTCATATTAAAAAAAAAAAAACAAATAGTCATTAATGTTGAATTATAATTTTAAACTTTTTTTCTTGCAATTAATTGGTAGATTGTTCTTCTTTTTTTGTTACGAATGAGTGGGCATTAATAGCTATGGTCATTAGCCTGATGGAAATTGGTACCGTATAAAAAATGCCACGTCTGACCGGGATACGAACCCGGGACCTCCGCACGAAATACTGAGACGCTACCTACTCAATCACGGAGGTCGGCCTTGTTCTTGTTTTATTTTACATTAAATTTGATTATTTATTTACTGTTTTATAATGAAAATTTGAATATTTAACAATAATTTATTTTTAATGTATATAATTATGATCTTTTTTAATGAAGTTAGTTTTTGATTCACATAACCGCGGATATCTATCAGTATGTGTTTTAATAAAAAGTTATGGTGTAGAGCTTAAATACTCGTGGGCAATTGTATACAATGTTTTATTAATATATCAACACGAACGTGCGGAAATTCTTTTTTTTTATTCTTTTTAATCCATAAATGTAGGAGTACGTGTTTACAAATTACACACAATAGAACTATAATTCAATTGAACAATCGAAGATATAAATGTAACCGTATTATTATTATTATTATAAAAATAAAGGAATAAAGTATGAATAAACATTAAAAAAGAAGATTGAATGGTTTGTTGAATGGGTTGTGAATTGGGGCTTGAAAGATGAATGAAAGCAATAAATAATATTTTGAGAGCTAAATCTGTGTTGTTGTAAGGGAAAGAATGAACTTTACCCACCGACTACTGATATATTAAGGAAAGTGAAAGGATATTTCATTTTCTTTGTACTTTATCAGTTAGTTGTATGTTTATGATGATCTTTTTTTTAGGTGAACTTTTTTTTGTATATTTTAAATGTGTTCTTTAATTTTAATAACTACGTATTTATTTGTCTTAGTACATTAGAAACAAATGATTTTTGTTGTGAATATTATACATTTATAACAGTTAATGATTTTACATAATATACGATAAATATTTTAAAACTATGCATACGAACTGTAAGAACGTTCCATTATAAAAATAATGATGTTTTCCGTCGGACTGAATGTATTTTTTTTCCGTTTAGAAATTATACCTCAAAGACTGACTGATATATTACAATGGTATTGGATATTAAAATTTAGACACTCATTTTTATAATATAAACAAAAAAAAAACGACTTATATTTTCAATACGACGACTAAGCACATTTATATAAATAAATAATAAAGGAATAATAATATTTCTCTAAATATTAGTATTAGCCAAAGAATGTCTTATTAGAAATACTCTTAATTATTTACTTGTAATAAAATAATAACATATATATTTAAATCCATTGCGATGTTTGTCGATCTACGTAACGAAATGGTAGCGTCTCTGCTTTTCATCCGGAAGGTTCTGGGTTCGAATCCTGGTCAGATAGTGGGGATTTTAATAAGCTATAAAAAATGTATCTTTCATTAATAAATTTAATTCTTCGGTAAATAAAACAAAAAAAGATATTTTTAATTTGCTTTAATATTTCTAACAATAGATACCGTAAATAAAGAAACAACGTTGCAAATTGCAGCATCAAGTTTCTAACTTACTCCGATCAGATTTTTTCGATTTTAAATTGTGCGTAACTGAAGAAAGATTCAACTAATCTTCATCAAATTTTCACACGTACAACTTCAGATACACGACGACTACAGCATATCTAAAATTGGTGTAGTATTTTTGGATATTTTCAAGGCACAGAATGGTATTTTCGTACTCCTCATACCTCAAAACGTAAATAATTTTCAACCCCCCCCCCTCCTTATTCAAACCATACGACTGAAAGTAATACGTTACTTTTCTTTGAAAATTTGGTAAAAATAAATTAATTTTAAATAACCGTTTAAATTTGAAGAGATAATTATGAGCCAGTTTTCTTTCCTCTAATAATTTGATATAAAGTTATATTTTTCTTAACGAAAGTACAGTTTTCCTTTTCTTAATAGTTAATGTAAACATTTGATTATAGTATTAAAAAAAAAAAAAAGTTGCGACAAAATTATTCCTTCAGTTTTTCACTTCAATTTACGTTGCTTGAAATCTGGTTGTGTCAAATTGATTCACAAAGAAATGCTATCTATTAACAATGCAGTTTTTTTTCCTGTTTAGTCTCCGAGAATTACCCTTCAGGTATTACTTCAGAGGACGATATCTATGAGTGTAAATGAAGTGGTGTAGTCTTGTCTCAGTTTAACCTTTCCTGAGATGTGTGGTTAATTGAAACCCAACCACCAAAGAACACCGGTATACACGACCTAGTATTCAAATCCGTATAAAAGTAACTGCCTTTACTAGGATTTGAACAATATAATTTGAAAAAAAAATCTTTACAATGATAATAATGTTTTATGAATGGAGAGCTCATCGTTTTTAAGTTTGAAAAACATAATTTCCCGATTTTATTTACGCGGTAAACATCGGCAGACTAATCGTATGTACTAAATGTTATTAAAACTCGTCAACCGGTTTTTGAGAAATTAATTTTTACGAAAAAACTATTAAAATATTCGCAGAAAACTTAGTGTTTTCGGTTTATGTTTATTGAAATTCTTTTCTTTAGTTTCATATGAACAGTCATTTCGTAGAATTTGTGTACGTAGTTTTGAAACATTTTGTACCACCTCTGCTCTTCATACTAACCATTGTTCGACCGAAAAAGGGCACTTTATTATCTCATTGAAAGTAAACATTTGTTAGATATACTTTGCCCTAGAACCATTTTTACCTGAATAAAAAAGTCAACTAAGAAGCCATATCAGTAACATATATATGACGTTGAAACATGAGCAATTCAAAAATTCAAGAAATTAATGCTCAGGTTTAAAACAAATTAGTAAATTGATGTTAGTAAAGGATATTTTTGCTGCTTATTGTTTAAAATATATATATATATATATATATATAGTCTGAAATTCTAAGATTTGTTAATGTTATTTTAATAATCTTTTTTATTGTTTTATAGATAAACCTTAATTTTTATTCGGAAAGAATTGATTTAAAAGTTAAGTATTCTTTTAAAAAAAAGTTAATGAAAAAAAAAATTAGCTAGCATTAAAATTAGCAACAATCTTTACACAGTTTTCCCTTTTTTGAGGTAAATAAGGGTAACAAAACATTGGAGTGCATAAAAATTTATTTATATGATTAAATCAAATTAAATTCCTTTCACCTCTGCACTGAGTGAATAAAATAGCAGACAAGTTTAAAAAAAATCTTCAAAAAAATAATTTTTTTCAGGTATTCGTATTAACAAATATTTTATGACTAGTGATTACATTAATATTGAATAAAAAAAATAAAAAATTGTGTAGATACGCTTCATTAGAATCTTTTTTTTTCTAAATTGAGTCCTTTTTAACAGTTTAAATGTACTAGCATTTTGAATATTTACAGGTACACAAGTATATTAAAAAAAAACAATTGTTTACTACACCTTAAATTATCATTTATTTGCCTCATTTTGTAATTTTTTGTCTCCCCCACAGTTTTTACTCTTATTTCTTTGTTATACTAAGTTAACCGTGCAGTGAGCCCACATAGGTCTAGTTCATGGAAAATAAAATCGTAAATCAAGCTCACAAGAAGGCAACAACTATAAACTGGACGTGTTTTCAAAAGTACATGCAGTAAATTTTTCGTTGAAATCGAATCGATTCTTTTTCTTGATCGGAACGTTTAAGAGTTAATTTTAAATAATTTGACCAGATCTACAAGATTCTTTTAATATTTGCTCCCTTCTTGTCCATGACGGTTGATGATATTTTGAAATTTATATTTTTGTAACGTCATATCGAAACAAAATGTATAATGAAACGTTTTCTGAAAGTCACATTTAAAATTTCGGTCGTCGTTACTTCCGGTTTCTGTGACTAGTGCTGTTATTTTCACATTGGCGTTTGCTGATGCTATTTTGGACGTTTTTTTTTAACTGGAAAGACAGATACTGAAAATCTGATCGAAAACTGTGTGTGATTTGAATTGTTTCTTTTCATTTATTGTATAGTTGTCATCCGAAGACCTCATTAAAAAAATCTTGTTTTTTTTTTAAATCACAAATGCATGTAACAGCACACTCATTGACTCATGCTAATAAAAACAAATCATATCTCATGACCAATGTTAATGTCATCTCGTTACATTAAAATACATAAACAAAGGCTTAAAGAAAATAATACAAAAAGTTTTTTAAAAATCAGAAAAACCCTAAAAATAAAAACAAGTGCTTCAACACGGAACATAAGCACCAGAAACATGCGACTGAAATATATAAACTATACCGTTCTGTTCGCACTACGTTCTAAATTAGTAAAAGGGAACGCAGTTTTTAACAAAAATATAACGAATACATACAAGCCGTTCATATCAAACCAGAGCCAAAATTTGGCAGTTACCTGATAGAAACAAATCACATATCAAAACCATTGATATTCTACTATTAGACAAGAAATAACCCCATCTTAACATGCTTGAAAACTGTGAAATACGTAAATACAGGAAAAATACAGTACAACGATATATATTAATAAAAAACATAATTTAAATCACACACACTTTTCGACTAGATCATTCATTCATATGTATCTATTTTAGAAAATAAACGCCTAAAGCTAATATCAGTTGACATCAGTATGTAAAATCAATAGCAATCGCTGATGATGGACGCAAAAATGATTGAAAACTTATTGGACTTTTTTTTAAAATGTTTTATTAGACAGTTTGGTTCGATGTGTAGTTACAAAAGTTTAAATTTTAAAATTTAGACCCTTTTTAATATTGGAATTGCTAAAGACGTAAAAAATATTTTGCAGTGATGCAGATTTTGCTGAAGGACAATAAAACTTACATTCTACTTATTTTGTCAATTTTTATTATGTTAAAAATTAAAGGTTGACCACCACAGCGTCTGATTCACGATTTTGAGTTATCAATCGTTAAAATAGTGAGAGTATCACAGATTTTTGTCAGGCAGTCATTATCGTTACATATTAACAGCTTTCTTAGGCAATATATCCAGCAGTAAGGAATAACAACAGAATACAAATAAACGCAAACAATTACACAAATATAAGTCAAATTGTATTTTAATACCAGTCAAAATAATGAACAAAGCATAGTTACTTGCAATGGAAGATTGCAGACCTATAGAAAATTATGAAAACTCCTCGATTGTTTTGTGGAACAGCAGCTGAACAAAGTATCAGTCGATAGCAGTTTAGAATGTTCCTGGACAAAGGGATCGAGCTAAAATCCCAGTGCAGAGAGCTGAAATACAAAGTTCAAACGATAATGTTGCTAATATATATATATATATATATATATATGTTACGATGTGTATATACATACATATCGTAACTAAAAAAAATGAAATAATATACCGACAAGTAAATGGTAAAAATATAGATTATCCTAAATTTAAAGATTATTCGTAGAATAAGAATTCATACTATAAGAGTACTTTGAAAATATTTTCAAAATAACAAGCCTTAATAAATAAATATACACCGACATATGTTTTGATTTTATTCTAAGACGATTTGTGTATTTTATTATAAATTAAAAGAAATAAAAGAAAATTTATATAACAATTAAAAAAAAGAAATAATATTTGCGTTCGATTAGGGTTCTGAAAGTATTATTCAAGTAAGGTCTTTCTTTTTTACACGTTACGTATTTATTTTCTCGTTGTATAACGGTTAACTTGGTTTTCTTAAATATGTGATCCATCAATTTTGTTTAATCTGCCACAAACCAAAAATACCTAAATTTAAATACCGGTTTATCTTAAAACCATTTCATTTCAAAATATATTAACTACTTAATTTTCAATATAATCCCGTAACATTCCGTATACAATGTATATATTTGTTATTACAATTACAATCATCCATTTTATGCTTCGTAATATATATTTTTGATAATTGTAAACATTTTTCTTGGGTAGAAGTTGTTTCTTGTTTATATGCAAGTCGGATGCTCTTAAAAGTCTTAACTTTATAAATTCTAGAAATGTTGTTTCTAGAAAATGAATGTTGTTTCTTTATAAATTTTAGAAACAAATTATCATGAAACTAAATATTAAAATTCCGAAACATTACACACTACTCTACTGTGTTTCGTAATTAATGACTTACTGTTTTAATCGAATGCAAATATTATTATTTTTTTAAATTTAATAAATTTTCTTTTATTTCTTGCTAATTAAATAAAGATTATTATTTTTTAATTGCAATTAAGTATTTTAAGAGCGCTACCTATTGTAATGGGTACCATGGTTCGACTTCCGGAAAATTTCGCGTTTCACATCCCCCAAACTCCAAAACCACCATCAGCTCAAAAGTTTATATATATATAAATCAATTTCTTGTGGACACGATAACTGCCGTAATTTTGCGCCAATCACTTTCAAATTGTTCCTTAAAAATAACTCGAATTCGTTAATGGCCAAAATCGAACCATGGGGGGCTTATTCGAAAAAAACAAAATATCGCTATAACTTTCTGATTAAGTAAAATATCTATTTCGTTTAAAATTCCTACTATTCTTTGAATAAGGGCCTAAAACCTATGTAAGTAAAGTTTTTTGATATCGCCAACCATTGGCCGAGAGGGTGGAAAAAATTAAGTTTTGAAGACAAAAAAAAAATCATAACCCCTAATAGGCACAGTATCGAATCGGTTTAAAGCGGTCTTTATTCCGCTAAACATTACCTAAAATTTCTGTCTGAAACAATTTTTTATATAACCAACCCTTACGGCAAGGGATGACCAAAATGTTGCTGGAATTGTAAGATGGGTTTGTCGTATGCTAAACATGTGAAACTTCTTTCATGTGCAACCATTGTCGTATTGAGTAAATTTGAAGTTTTTCTTAACTTTAAGGTAGAAATCTTTTTTATCCCCTACTTAGGATCGATAAAATCTACCTCCGCCTTCTGGCGGCCGAAAGGGATTTATTTATTTTATTGTTATTTATCATTAGATTGAATAATTGAAGCAATTATAATTTTTACTTCCTTGTACGAAGTTTTCAGAAGTATTGTAATCGCCAAAATTTTCGGCTTTCAGATTTCAACGGAAATATCCATTTTGACCAACCCTGAATCCATTTTGATTAGTTTCGGCATGACGTATGTACGTACTTACAGACGTCGCATAACTCAAAAAAGATTAACCGTAGAATGTTAAAATTTTATGTTTAGGACTGTTGTAACATCTAGTTGTGCATCTTCCCTTTTGATTGCAATCGACTGGGCCAAAAATGGCCAAAAAAGCCCAAAATCGAAAACATTTGGATTTTGGACTTTTTTTACCTGCGGTAATAAGTCCTCATTGAGAGATTTTCAATGATATATCATAAATGGTACTTCTTTTTATTGGTTCCAGAGTTATAGCCAAATATAATTTTACTTAATGAAATACTTGGATCTTACAAGAGGAATGGACATCGGTTTGAATCCAACTTCATATACATACATTTTATTTAACTTTTTTTTTAAATTTAAATATATTGATTTATTAATTATTAACTTCTATAAAAAAAAAGTTTACAATAATTAACGGTTTCTCGACTTTTTTTCATTGATCGAAATATACATTAGTATGCCGAGCTTGTACATTAAATGTACATTAGTAAATATACATCGGTATGCCGAGCTTACCAAAAATTTAGATTTTTCAGTCCTAAATTTAAAACCTATACTCTTCATCTACCACATGAATTTGTGTAAAAACCATCGTTACTCTCAGGAAAAGTAACTCTAACTTATACTATCTGTACCTCATGTATTTTACATAAGTCACATCGACAAGAAAGATTCCATTGTCAACCTTTAAGCTTCGCGAACCCGTTAAAAGCGTTCGTGAAGATAGAATACTCTTTGCGTAGATAGATAAAAATACCTTGTATACTATAGTTATATTATAACAACTGTAACAAGATAATCAAAGTATTTCTTTATTAAATTTTGTGTACTTAAATTACATATGTTGATAAATATAAAAATAAATTACAGTTATTTAAGGAATCGGTCAATTTTCAGAACTGATTCAGTCATATTGTCATAAATTTAATGACATAAGATGTTAAGGTGTATCCCCAAAATTCAGGGAAGGGAGAAATCATTATTTCTCTCTTCTCTGGAAAAATAGTGTATTTATTCACTAATAGATTTTTAAAAATAATTTAATATCGGCATGGAATTCATCAGTTTGTGCCACTATATTTTTCTATCAAATACTAAACTTAAACTTCTGATTTTTAATGAAATCGGATTATGTAAAAATATATATATATATATAGACCTTGCCGTTGGTGAGGGGGCTTGAGTGCTCAGGGATACAGAGTAGCTGGACCGAAGGTGCAACCATATCGGAGAGGTATCTGTTGAGAGCCAGACTAAGGAATGATTCCTGAAAGAGGGCAGCAGCTCTTTCAGTAGTTGTTAGGGGCGTGAGTCAGGACGACTTTAACGGCCGTATCAACATCACTCAGTCCTCTGAGTACTGCGCAGCTGAAAGCAATGGAAAACTACAGCTGCTTTTTTTCCAAGAAAATGTGGCTCTCTGCATTTTCACATAGCAATAATGGACTAGCACTAGATAGGGAATCTTGGAGAGCTGCATCAAACCAGTCAAATGACTGAAGACAAAAAAAAAATATATATATATATATAGTTTGATAATGTTTGAAAGAAAAAAGATTTTTATGAATTGAAAAAGACGACATTTTTTGACATAATCGTGAATACCACTCATATTCACAATCATAATTTTGAATAATATTGTACTAAATGGTGAACCATCGTCCAGATTAATTGACTTGTTTATAATGATCGTAAAAGGAAGCAAGTATTTCGAGAGTACGTTACCCAAGCAGAGTAAATCATATAGAATATTAAATCCATTGCACACATTTTTAAAGATAAAATAACTTATTTAAAAAATATACATTCAAAAAATTGTTTAATCAGCTATAAATAAGTAAATAAATATTTTATTCTGATCGGTATTATAATAATAATAATGCCCCGGATAAATCCAACCACACGTCCGTGCAACATCTATGCACACGTCCGGGGCGACAACGTGCGGGGCGGGCGGGGTGGTGCTACGGTACCTGCAATAATGTCGGCCAGCGGGGTAACGGTCTTGCTCAGGAACTCCCTTTGGAGTACGGGATTGGCGGTCCCGAGCTATCCGAGCTGGTTGCGGTTGTGCTTCTCGGTTTCGCTCCTTACAGTGGGAGTGGGAGACATGATCTGTTTACACCCGCTGGGCTGAGTACGGACGGGGAGTGCCCATCCCTCTTCCCGGTTGTGGAGCCGAGTTGTGGGTGGGCTGCTGTGAGCTTACTCTGCTGAAGTCTTGCGCCGTCCAGCGTGAGTCAGTCACGTCAGCTCTTGGCAGGGATTGTCCCATGGGTAAGGGTGTCGGAGCCCTTATTGCTGCATGCAAGGCCTGGGATGTCGGTATCGTAGGTCAGGCAGTTCCTGGTTCTCTCTGGCCCGGGTTAAATTTGTGGGAGGCGACTGACCCGGGGAACCGAGGCAGGATCAATGATCCGGGGCAGGCCCAACCGTCTCCCCGCCTGTACCTTGTAACATCCTGACTGGCATAATTTAGGTTTATGGACAAATTAATACCCACATCTTCCGTGGCAGAAAGTACACGTAAAAAGCCTCGTTCTGGAAAGCCTTTGTCTTCACAACCGATGAGAAGGAAGAGCGTAGAATTCAGCGATAAAGAAGAGATTATAGAATTGGAAAAGAAAAAGGAAGCACATAAGTTTAGACTGAAGAATATTGGTTCAGTACCGAAATATTTAGTTATAACGAGGAAAAAAGGTGATTTTTCGAAAACTAGTCCTTTCATGGTAGCTCGTGGCATCACGGAAGCTGCTGGAGGACCGGCAAAGGAGACACAGAAAACTGCAATGGGACTTTTTGTAGAAACTGTCAACGACGTTCAATCATTGCGATTATTAAAAGCCAAGAAGATCGGAGTCATGGACGTTGAGGTATCTCCTCATAGTACTTGAACTCCTCAAAGGGCGTTGTCATGTGCAGGGATTTGTTAAACTGCACAGAAGAGGAGATTGTAGATGAACTGCATGAACAAGGTATTGTTACGTGCTGTCGCTTAAACGTGCGTCAGAACGAGGAAGTTCAGCTCTCCGCATCACATGTGCTAACTTTCAATAAACCAAAGTATCCAGAGAAGCTGGGTTAGATGTGCGTCCATTTATCCCAACACCTTTGCGTTGCTTTGGGTGTCAGAGATTCGGACATACGGCAGCACGTTGTACAAGAAAACAGATATGCGTGTGTGGCAAACCATTATACCAAGATGACCTGTGCAAGGATTCTACCGTCTATGTCAACTGTCATGGACACCATTCTGCTAGATCCAGGAACTGTCCTAATTATAAACCGGAATTAGCTGTCCAAGAGATCAAGATAACACAGAAAGTCAGCTACTTTGACGCAAGGAAAATTGTGCTTGTCAGAACGCCAATGACAGCTTTATATGCGCAAGTTGCGGCTGCTTCTGCAGTTCCTGTAGCTTCTATAAAGTCACAAGATGTGCTGTCAGAATTGCCATCAGCCTTAGCTACGATGATCGAACGTATCATCGAGAATAAAATGAAGAGTCGACCATCAAGAGGAATCAGTCAGAAGTCACTGCAGAAAAAAAGTAGATAGATCTATTGAAAGCAGCACCTAAAGTCGAAATTTGATCCTACAATTAAATCAGTAACTGAAAAGAAGATTGAACCAACTAAAGTAAAAGTGCAGGAGGTAAAAATCCCCACCGAGGGATCTGCGAAACCAGAAGTCATGATTCTGGAAAAGGAAGATTTAAAAAAAAAACCCAGTGTAATCTCCGAAAGCACAGCGGTTTTAGCGGAGAGGGCGAGACAACGACCGCTCCACATATTCTAGCGGTAAGTACATCTTGTATGGACTGCGATGTACTTTTGACTACACCAGCAGAACCGGTGTCTCCGACGCCGGAAGCAGGAGATCCTCCAAGATTTATGGCGGGGGAACTGAAGACTCCATCACGGAGGACTCACACACAATGGATGTCAACGTCGAGACCCTTCGGAAGATGGAGAAAAGGATTAAAAAAGGATGGCTGAAAGGAAAACAGAGGCGATAACATTTGTAAGAGATCGGTTTTATATTTCTATACAGAAATTATTTCAATATAATATGTATTTTTATTTATTTTTTATTTTATTTCGTATAACTGAGAGTTTTTAAGATGTCTATTTGATGATGGTCACTGAACATCTTCTATTGAAAGTGATGAGATATTAAGTGACAAGATCCCTTTACACTATTGTCATTATGTGTTTGAAAAAATATTTTTATATTATTGTTTTCTAATATTTTTTAGTAGTGATTTTTCATGGTGTTTACATGAAGTAAATTGTATTGTTTGACAACGTTTTGCAAGAAATATTTTTTTGTTTTTTAAGTGGCAAGGACCTTTTACACCCTTGTAATTTTTGTATTTTCTTTTGGGGCTTAATCCTATGACACGTCTGTCTATTAGATGATCTTTTTATGACAAGATATGTCTATTTACTATGTCGCTAGCGTTTTATTATCGAGAAGGAATAGCATGTTTTTCTTTTGTTATGGAAGGGGCTAATGACCATAGCAGTCGATGCCCCTAAAGTTGCAAAAAAAACAAAATTAAAATAATAATGCAGGATCATTTCAGAAAGAGGGTTCGTATGCTACTCTACAGATGAAAAAAAATCCCCCAGCATTTATCTGGATGTATCAAGGGAAATCGTAGGAAATCCTTGGATCTGAGTAGCATAACAAATACAAAAGTAGATTTTTAAATTACATTTAGAAAGTAATAATGAAAATTATTTTAACACGCATTCATGTATATGTTGAACTGGAACCTGAAAATTCAGGACTTTTTTAATTAGTATTGTTTAAAAATTCACTGATAGAATAACATTCCTCCTAAAAAAAGAAACCATTTTAAATAAGAAGTAAGAAAGTATAAAAATAAAAAGTAAGAAAGTATTTTAAATAAATTGTTCGATAATTTATTAAGCCGAAATATTATTTGAATAGTCCGAAAATAATTTTACTGTCTGGTTTAATAGGTGTGAATGTTATAAATTTTTAAGAATATGTGTGACTGTACATTTTAGCTAAGATTACATATGCGGATAAAAATAAATACATGGATAAATTAACATGTTTAATTTTCTAAATATCAATCTATACATGAATCACTCCTTGTATGAATCATGAGACCTTGCCGATGGTGACGGGGCCGTGAATGCTCAGCAGTACAGAATAGCTGGACCGAAGGTACAACCATATTGGAGAGGTATCTGTTGAAAGCCAGACTAAGGAATGATTTCTGAAAGAGGGTAGCAGCTGTTTCAGTAGTTGTTAAGGGCGTAGGTCTGGAGAACTTTAACGGCCATGTCAACATCACTCAATCTTCTGAGTACTATGCAGCTTAAAGCAATGGAAAACTACAGCTGTTTTTTTCCCCAAGAAAATGTAGCTCTCTGCACTTTCATGTAACAAAGATGGAGGCGCCTTCATTGGTAAAATATTCCGGAGGTAAACTAGTCCCCCGTTCGGATCTCCGGCTGGGGACTAATAAGAAAGAAAACACTAGAAAATTAAAAAAAATACATTCTACAACTCGGAACGTAAATTGCTAGAAGTCTAAAAAGGTTGGTAGATTAGAAAATTTAAAGAGAGAAATGGATAGCTTAAATGTAGATGTAGTAGGGATTAGCGAGGTTTGGTGGGAAGAGGAAAACGAGTTGGGTTCGATGGAAAACGAGAAAAAGAGGAAAACGAGTTTCGGTGGAAAGAGGAAAAAAGAGAATATGACATGACTCATACTTATGGACACATAAAAATGATCTGACAGCCAATTTTTGTATTTTTTAAAACTTGCTCTCAGTTCTTGAAGGAGCCTCAAGAATGATATACTTAAGATGGGAATATATATATACCTATATATATATAAAAGCATAATAAATATTTAATAATCATGGAAACTGGATCCTTTTATTGGATTTTTAAGTGATACTTCGTTTTAAAAACAGTTCTAAAAATTTGTGAGGGCACAAATTTTATAGAAAGAATTTTATAGAGTTTTTATAATCAACATGTTAGGTTTTCAGTTAAAAAGCCTAGTTTTTTTTTTATCTCACCCATACGGATCACAAGCCAATATGTGAACCATTTCAGCAATCCCTATTTCGCATGAGATTTATTTAGTATTTGCCTTTTTTTATAATAATTGAAAAGTTAAAAAAAAGAACCGAACAAGACCTTTACAAAAAAAAACGAGAATCGAAATAGGATATTTTGGTTATGACCACTGATATTGAACAAATTGATGAAAACTTAGTTTATTTTAATCAGTCTTTAACTTGATGCTGTCTGATAAATACATATTAGTATAAATTTTATTGTTATTTTGTGTGTTATTTTATGTGTGGGGTGTGTGCGTGTGTGTGTTTCTTGTGTCATTATAATTACCGATTAAATAATATTCCCGTTTTATAATTAATTTTACTAATAATTAACTGAAATGAAGATGTATAGAAATTAACAATGACAGATTACGATTTACAAATAATAATTATTGTTTATTTAATTGCCTTTAATTACAGTTGATAGATTGTTTGTAGTATTTTTTTCTGTATACTTGCCTTAAATTAATTACAGATGTAATTAAATTTGCATTTTTAATCTGTTTGATAAATACACATTATGCAAAACTTACTCATAACATATATTTAAATTATATTTTTAATTATTAAACTTTCAAGTAATTATTTATTTGTATAATTTTTTTTATAATTATTAATTTTTAATTCAATTCAGTTGTTACATAACGTCACAATTGTCTTTTTTAAAAAATTTATATATATCAATTTTTTGTTAGATAATTGTATAAATTTTGCCAGTCTCTGTAACGAAGTGAAAGCGTCTCGACCTTTCAACCGAAGGTCCCGGGTTCGAATCCCGGTCAGACATGGCATTTTGCATACGCTAAAAATTTTTCATTATGATAGAATACTCAAAATTCACCTTTAAGGATTATTTTTCTCTAAATTATGTAAATCTGTTAAAAAAGATTGTATGAATTTTGTGGTTTATTTGACCGTAAAATTACAAAGTATGGTCCACATATAAAAAATAATGGGTGATTCAAAAAGGACTTCACAATTTTGAAAGTATATAAAAATTCATTGAGATAACTTACAGATTCGTTTGAGGTTTCATTTTGTAGAAACACATCATTTTGACACCCGACATTCACTTTGGTTCGATATGGCTTCCGTTTGTAATACGACATACATTCCACCTGAAGACGATTTCATTTCAGAATGTAGCCAGCAAGTCGGGCGTTACCTCACCAGCTGCGACGTTAAGATTTGAATTAGCTCAACAAGGTCAGCATGCAAAGGCGGTACATAAATTCGATCTTTAATGAAACCTCACAAAGAAAAATCTAGCGGGGTCAAATCTGAGGAGCGAGTGGCCATGAAATTTGACCTTCACGATCGATTCACCGACCTGGGAATCGAAAATCTATCACGAAAATCTCGGACGTCTAGGCGATAGTGAGGTTGTGTCCCGTTTTGGTGATAGTAATGGCGTCAACATCGTCTAACTGAGGAATTTAAAATTTTTAAGCATAACCAGATAAACGATATCATTTACGGTTACTTCCTGGAAGTACTGGACGTATAGTCTTTGTTTGCTTAAGGTAAAAAAAAAACACTGACATTGGGGCTGTCACGAATGTGCTGCAAAGTTTCATGAGGGTTTTCGCTACCCGATAATCGACAGTTATGGGTGTGTTACTTTGCCACTGATGTGAAACGTTGACTCATCACTAAAAATTACAATGTCTAAAAATTTATCGTTGTTTGCAATTCTATCCGTCACTTCCACACAAAACTGCAGCCAAGCAGCCAAGCGTAGTACTATATTGAACTACGATTAGTTTGTATGATTTCAACTGCAATCGTTTACGTAATAGACGCCAAACAGTTGTTTGTGGAATGCAAGTTACACGTGACGCACGTCGAGTTGATTTCTTGGGACTACTTGCAAAGCTTTCTCTAAGTTGTTCCACAACAGCTTCAGGAACGCGTTTGCGCCCTGGTGATTTTATATGTTTAAAAGAACTACCTGTCTCAACGAAGATTTGGTGCCAAGAGTAAATTGTATACCTACTAGGAGGCTATCCACAAAAATTACGTACCGTGCTATCTACAAAATTACATTGAATTGTACTTTACCTAACTGCAAATCTTGAAACCAAAACACATAGCGAGCACGTTCCGCACCATTAACATGTGACAGCGCTATTGAGGGCACTGGTGGCCAAATTCGGTACTAATGAAGTAGGGGAGTCAAAACTTGATGTGTTTTGTTACGAAATGAGACATCAACCGAATCTGTAAGTTATCTAAATAAATGTTTACATGCTTTTAAAGTTGTGTAGTCCTTTTTGAATGACCCGGTCTGATAAGACATCTAAGAAAGCATTTATGAAAAAAAAAATGTATATTAGCTTTATTAAGGTTAATTACAGAATTAGAATGACATTATAAAAAAATATTTTTATAGCGTGAAGACTACTTTATTGTAGTAAAACATGAACTATAGAAAAATTAAAAAGTAAGCTTCTTAATTTTAATAGTAAAGAAGACTGTAGAAGATTAATTGATCTGGTAAAGTTCTAAATGAATAAAAATTTATTGTTAAAAACTAGGATGAGAGTCATATAATTAGGTATCATCACTAATTAGTTAATCGAGCACTAACAAAATGTAAATGGTAAAAACTGTCAAAGAATATAAATATTAAAGCCCATGAGTAAACACATTATGATATTTGGACGTGA
The DNA here is from genome assembly GCF_047948215.1 of Lycorma delicatula. NCBI lineage: Eukaryota > Metazoa > Arthropoda > Insecta > Hemiptera > Fulgoridae > Lycorma > Lycorma delicatula. The sequence goes on along the minus strand of NC_134459.1, from coordinate 160,482,049 downwards.
ATTTTCGCCCCACATTCCGTATTGTGTACCGTTGGCTACCAAATATGGTAGTTGTATTTAACTCGCTGCTATACGTAATGGAATCATACCATCAGACACATCAGAGAATAACTTACCTCCACATATGGAGTAAATGTATTTTATTTTTTTTTAACTAAGACCATCTTAATAGAAAGTTAGAATTATAATATTGTAATGCAAATGGAAGATCAATATCCCAAGCGCATTAAATATACTCTTTATTAATATCATATATTTATTTTCTTTTACAGAAAGGATTAAGACTCATTTTAATACATCATGTATTTTAGCCAGTTATTACGTTGTAATTAAGTTAATTGCAGTTGATTATATTGTAAAGTTCCCAGAAGGATCAACAAGAAACCGGCTCCTATCAGATTAAACTTACAAGATATCATAGAAACACACACTTACACTTACTAGATGTTACGCCGACTTACTAGAAGTACTATCAGATACCATATTACTTGAACGAGCACACGACACTGTCGGCGGGATGGCGAATGCACTGCCGAGGGCATAGATCCCATGCAGCCGTGAGGTGTAGCGGTATCTCGAGAATGGTTGAAGAAAATAAATGTCACGCGGGACTCTGCGATGAAGCTGAGTGGGAGTAGGAAATCTGTCCGCCTCTTCCTTGTAGACCAGACCGCGGAGTCTGTAAATTAACCTAAAGTCTGGGGTATGAACTGAAGTAAAGTTCACTAAGGGAACTAGGACTAAATTTCGTTGTTGCGAACAACGTTTTTGGTGGTATGTTGTTGTTAATTTGCCTTGAATTTCGAGACATTTACTAGAAATAGGCGCGGGGTTCGTGCTTCCGCGAGCTCTGTTAGTTAGTTCAGAGGGCAAAGATGTAGGACATGCAAGAATGTCCAGACGAGACCTACAGCGAAGGCAAAAGCTGAATTTAAAAATCACCGATTAAATGTCTACCGAGGCATTCACATCGGTGGCATTCCAATGAGGCTTGGCTTATTACTGTGAGATGTAAAAAATTAGAGGGCGAAAGACGACTCTCGTTAAAGCCCATCAGGGCTAGGAACGAGCGGGATTGGCGTCCGGAAGCATCACAAGTAGGGCAAGCGGGTGTCTTCCCCTGCGGGGTTGGGATGAGATACCGTTTTACAAGGAGACACTTAAGTTCAAGCAGGCCCAAAGCTACATTCATTGAACTCAAAATTGGAAAAAGAATCAAAAGAAAGAAAAAAATGTAGTTAATGAGAAGGAATAATTTTACCACGGATGAATCACATTCGAGACAAAAAAACTCATGTTTTCAGGGTTCCCTAGAATCAACGGGCGCATATCTTTCCCTGCACCTCCCCAGAGATCAAAACGTCTTTACCCAGATGGCAACGGCGCATTATTAATCAATTTTCTTAGACCGGCATAAGTACATTCTGAAATAAAATTGTTTTTCCTCCAGAAATTAAAAAATGCACTCAAAAATAGGTTAAAATTCTTATATTATTACCCTCACTCGTTCTTGTAATTGTTAAACGCCGGTACTATTTACCCAGTATTGTATAATTGCACCGTGCAACTCGTATTATATTACAACCATAAACTTATTGCTGTAATGCATGAAAATGATATGAGGTACAAGCGATACAGAGTTTGTTTTATTTTTCTGAAAGTAATGATGATTATGTAATAGTCAGATCCTGTTGGAATACAGCAAATATATCACTTGTAGAATTTTTCCTGCTTTTCAATAAGCTCGGCATACTAGTTTATAGCAGTAAATTTGGTTCATAAGTAGGTTAACGGGAAACCAGTTCATTCCTCACTTTGACTAGCAAGGAATCCTTGTTATTCATAGGGATGATTATTTAATTTTCGGAAATTGTTATTTCTTACGTTATATCGCCTATAACTGTTATGTTTATGTTATGATATCTAAAAAACAAAAAATAGTGTTTACTAACAAAGTTACTTGTAATTTTTTTGTATTAAATTACTCCTCCCCTGTGAAAATTTGATAGAATGTTTTACGAGAGAAGAGATTGTATCGTCAAAAGTTTTTTATTGACCTTATTCATACTGAATAGTTAGAATATAATTAATACTGAGATTATATAACTCACAAAGAGTTTTATCTAAAATGAGTATACCTGAAGTGAGTAGAGAAAACTGAATCATTAACTGAATGTTGTGAATAAATCCCATTATTATTATTTCGTTTTTTAAAATACTTCCTCAGTGGGTGAATATTAAAAAAAGGATAAGATATATCTATATGTATAGATAATATTTATATATATTTAGGATAAGATATATCCTAAATTCGCTAAATTCTATAAAATTTACATTAAATCTATCTTGAAAATGGTTTGATATTCTTGACGTGATCCTGGTACGAACAGATGCAGTTCAAGATATTATTTGTTTCTATTTTTGAATGATAAGAAGGAATTTTGAATTTCTTTTTCAAAATATTATTACTAGTAAATTGAAAAAATAATATTTTATTCGTAATAAAGTAAAGATAAAAATTTACTAGTGTATACACAAATTTTCATTACGTATATTTCAGTACAGAAAATATGTGTAAAATAGTTCAATAAATTAAAGCAAATGTAATTCACTTTATTTCTCTTATATTGATTTCGGGATTTATGAGTAGAAATCATACATTTCATTATATTCGTATAATTATTTATTAAATATTATGCGATTTAAGTTTTGTGTGATTAAGAATATTTTTGCGGGGTCAATAAAAAAGGAAAGAATTCTACATGACGCGTTCTAAATTTTTTATCGTGGTATAGACTAGAATATATGTTATATCCTCTATCTTCTTTGTTATAAAACTCTTTTTTTGTAGTCGTGGGTCTTACAGGATTAGGTTTAGTTTTCGGTAATATTAGAAGCGATACCGCTGCATATGTCGGTTATGAAGAATGTAGAACTATATTTGAGATGGTGGTACGTCTTGTACGGTGTGTGGTGTATTTTATGCGGTGTGTTCACGGTGACGGTGTCGATAGCGATTCTGTATATCGTACGGAGTGTATTATTTGATACCCTTCTCTTGTGTTTCGCTTGCACTTCACTTGTGTTCGGTCGGTGGTGGCCTCCATTTTCGTTGGGATCGGCCGCATACAGCGACGATAATATTGTCTGGGGTTAGATCCCTTTAACGCGGGCGGCCCTGGTCGGTCTGACGGGACTTCGGTCTGGCGTCAGCTGCGTCGCTGGCGCCGCCCGCGTCGCGACCCTATCTTCTCGACTCACTCCCTGTCCATTAGCGGTAACAGCAGTGAGCTGTAGAAGCAGATACACGGGACAGGGTACTCGGGTGATAATATTACTAGTACTACTAGTGAAGTGGTGGGTAGATAGGCGGCTAGCTGCCCCCTGGGAACTCGAGCCGACCCCGACCGGCGAACAAGAGACTTCAGCTAAAGCTTGTTCGTGTTACGCGCGTGCGTCAGTTCGTGTTGCCTTTAGGCTGTCGAATAGAAAATAGAACGGCGAACTACGAATCTAATCTGCAGAAGCGATTGTATAGATTCAACACGCCACATTTTACCCTGACCCGTAACTTACTCCACAATCATTTAAGGATAATTCCTTTGAGACCTACTGAGAAGACATTTATTAAAAAAAGTAATGTATCAAAACAGAGTACGGGATGGCACAGCTACTAGGATGGAATTTTTTTAAAAATATATTTAAAGTTCAGGATGATTAATAAACCTAAATTTTTACTGTCAAAAAAATTTATATAAAAATCCAGAACCCACTTCAAATTCGTTATGGATATAACTACAAACAAACCGGAAAGAAAATTAAATTATTATTATTTTTTTTTGTTGAAATATCAGGAAAAGAATGAATTTTATTAATTCTTTTCCTGATATTTCAGAAACTGGAAAGTTAAACATTGAATTCTATTCTCCTTTCGATTCTTTTATATATATTTTTTATTTGAAAGCAGTCTTTTCTTTGTCTAAAATCGCTTTTTCTGATATTTATGAATTAAAACATGTGTATATTAAAAATTAGCTTTAGTAAAATTAATTGGTAATCTTATTTAAAAATAGATTAATTATATATTGCGTTCTTATGATATCCAGTCATCTTTAGTAAGATTAAATTATATTTCTATTTCTAAAATACCTTTCTAATAGTGAATACATTACAAATTTTTTCTACCAACGATGTTGAAAGGAACGTCCTCACAATTGAAGTCGGCACTAAATAAAAAATAATAAAACACTTAACTTGGCGGCGTGTTAAAAATATTAAAATTTAAAAAAAAGTTGCCGAATATTATAAAAAAATATAAATAAATAAAAATGGCGTAATAATTTTAAAAAATATTACTATTTTGTAGGGGATTGATTTTTTAAAATTTTCTTCATGTTTTAGTGTTATTAAAATAAGATTAGGTACAAAAAACTGTATACTTTGACTGCTTATTAACATACCAATCCATTGAAGTACAGGTAAATTTAAGTGAAAAATTCATTGTGTTCATCCTTACTATCAGAAAAAGAAAACGTGATATTTTGTGTCAGTAGTAAGAGAAGCTGAGACAGATTGCATAAGATCACGTAAAGCAAAAAAAAAAAAAAAAAATTAAATAATTACTTCCTTTCAGTAAAAAATAACAATGAATTGCTATGTACTGCTTCTACTCGGTTAAGAAATGTCATCAAACATAAAATAAAAGTGATGTATTATGTAAAATCCATTAGTTGGGTGAATATGTAACCACAGTTAAATTCTGCAGGATCCTAGTTCAATCCAGTTAGAAGTTAATTTTAATTGGATTTGAATGACCGTATGTTAGTGGTATTTCCCTGCTCGTTTGGGTTCGATCAATGACGTTCTCTCAGGAACGGATGTCTTGAAAATGAACTAGATCAACTGCTGAACTGTGGTTAAGCCCACAGTTTATTATTGAACATGATAATCTCGGAAAAAAAGATTTCAGAATTGATTTTTTAAAACCTTTTTTTTAAAAGTAATTAATGCATTTTTGAAGAAATGGAAATTAAATAATTTCTTAAAAGATTTTTTGGTTAAAACAATACGACTTTTACGTTCCATTATTTTATTTATTTATATATTTCTTCACATTTATATGTAATCCTATATCACAAACAGAAGTAAATGAAGATTTTAATATCGTATTGATGAACAATCGATGGATGGAAAGATTTCATTGACTCATTATTTCTACCATTTACCGATTAATTAGAATCTGAAATTTGCACGGCATAATTATTCCTAAATTGATTTTACGATAGGTAAACAAAAATCAGTTTTCCTTAATACGTAATAGAGAATTACTAAGTTAAAAATTCAATTTTTTCCCGTGCCAAGAACAGTATTTCAGCTGGTACAAAAAGACACATACAATTTTTTTTTGTCAACTACAATTTACCATCCTTTTTCACTGTGTTAAAAACAATAATTATATCAAACGTGGTGCATGCTGCAATCACTTTTATTCCATTTTTGATTTTCAAATTTTTCCTTAAATTTTAAAAATTGATTTTACATTTATATTTTTTAAAAATCCATATACGAACATTATTATATCTTAAATTGATTTATACGGATTAATTTCTCAAACATGGTACCGCTAATATGTTAAATAAATTAATAATTAATATAATCCACCTTACCAGCACGTTGATATGTTCTTTAGATGTTTCGGCTTACTTGGCCATCATGCCATCATGAGGAGTTAAAATTAATATATTAACGTCAAAGTTTAAAAAATCATAGTTAAAATTTAAAAACAGTCATGATTGTCCGGTCCTACTAGTAAACTCAATATTAACCCGCCGGGTTGTCTTTCTTGTACGTATGAATTTCATATCTCAGAGTAACCGCTCAGTTCAAGCTAAAAAAACAAACATTTTGTAATTGTCTAAGAAATATGCAATTTTTTTTTACCTCAATTTAGGCTTCTTCAGATAGTTATAAAATTTGCTAGATTTAATGTCATTAACCCACCGGGTTGGTCTAGTAGTGATCGCATCTTCCCAAATAAGCTGATTTGGAAGTCGAGAGTTCCAGCGTTCAAGTCCTAGTAAAGGCAGTTAATTTTATACGGATTTGAATACTAGATCGTGGAAACCGGTGTTCTTTGGTGGTTTGGTTTCAATTAACCACAAATCTCAGGAATGGTCGAACTGAGACTGTACAAGACTACACTCATATATATCATCCTCATTCATCCTCAGAACTATTAAAATGAATATTTAATTCAGATTGCATAATAATTTGAATCAGATGCAAGTGGATACGTTTTTTTTTTGTTAATAAACAATGTAATTGGGAACAGGTATTGTTTCACGTGTGACTGCGGTTGTCGTTAGCTAGTATGGCGAGAGTTCCCCTCGCTTCCGGCAGATGGCGCGGTCACTGGTACACAGCTGACCGTTAAAAAAACTGTTTTCTCGCGGTCGCGGGTACATGACTGATGCGAAAAATAATAAAAACAATCTTTGATGCGGGTTATATATCGTGCTAAAATTTGAGCTCAATCGGTGCAGAACATTTTGAGTTTTTGAAGCGTACACAAACGAACTTAACATTTTTATATATAATAAAGAAGAAGAAGATATATATATATATTTTTTTTTTCACTTTCTTGTGGAAACAATAACTGCCGTAATTTTGCGCCAGTCACTTTCAAATTTATACATAAAATATAACGACACAAAATCTCGGTCGAGTTTGTTAATGGGAAAAATCGGACCATGGGGGTGGAAATTAAGTAAAATATCGAATTCATTTAAAGCTCCTACTATTCTTTGGATAAGGGTCTAAAACATATCTATGTATAATTTTTTGATATCACCAACCATTCGCCCAGAGGGTGGAAAAAATAGGGTTTCGAAGACAAAAAAATCATATCTCCCTTAATAGGCACAGTATCGAATCGGTTTACAGTGGTTGTTAATTCTCTAAAAATTATCTAAAAACTTTGTTTATAACAATTTTTGATATGACCAACCCTTACGGCAAGGGATGACCAAAATGTTGCAGGAATTGTAAGAACCCATCTTCTTACAATTCCTTGTCGTATGCTAAACATGTGAAACATTTTTCACATGCAACCGTTGTCGAATTGAGTAAATTTTAAGTTTTTCTTAACTTTAAGGTGGAAATCTTTTTTATCCCCCTACTTAGCACCGGTGAAATCTCTACCTCCGCCTTCAGGCGTGCCAAAAGGGATATTTTTATTTACTAATAAGCAAGAGATTTAATTTTTCTGTTCCGGCGGTATTAACTGACAGCAAAAGAGTGACGCTTTCCTTACTGAGTTTATCGCCGTGGAATTTATTTCTCTTTTTTTTTTTAATTTATAGGTCTTATCAGGATATATTTATAAAATAAAGCAATTTCGTCTGCATTAAAAGTATTTTTTGTATCGCTGGTTTTAATCATCTCAGACAATGAAGCCTTCCACTCATCACACACTTTATTATTTACACTTGCAGTTTCACCAAAAATATTTTATAAGTAATACTATGTCTTTTATTTAAGATTTTCTAGCCAACCATTACTTGCCTTAAATTGTACATTACAGACTTTCAGTAAAATGTCTGCCTTTTCTTTCAAAAGTGGACCCTCCCCAAAGTTTTGTTTTTGTCTCTGCTCTGTTTGAACCACTCGACCGTATACTTTTTAACATCAAGAAACTCGGTTTCTTCTCTTTTTCTCTTACATTGTATACCTTCATTGGCTCGTTTCAGAATCTCTGCCTCATTCTTCAAAATTGTAGATAAAGTGCAGGTGGAATGTTAAACTGCTTTGGTAATTTTAAATTTCAATTTTAACATTTCTTTTAGGTCTCATTGTACTGTAGTTAACTTCAATATGCTGTACACTATACGCACACTACACCAAAACTGTTGTAAATAAAGTTAACAAGCCAAACACGAGAACAATGATCACGTAAAAGTAAGAACACGCTACACTTTTCGGCAGAAGTCGACAAATTATAATACGCTTATTTTCCAGATTAGGGATTCAAGTTAGCCAATCTTCCCGGCAATAACTTCAAATATAGAGGTAACGTTCGAATAAAAAAGGTAACGCTGTATAAAGTTTCGATTTAGATGTAGTTTTCAGACTTATAGAGGTAACCATTTGATCATTACTATTTATATAGGTACAATTTCCCATAGAAATGTTTTCAAGTAGGCAGATTTTTTTCAGGGAAAGGAAAAAAATTCGCGTTATCAAGGATTTCAAGTTATCAAGGTTCGTGTTATCGAGAGTCGGCTGTATAAAGCACATCGGCTGTATAAACATCTGAAAAATAAAGAAGAGTACCTTTATTGAATGCAAGATAAGGTTCTGGATCACCTCAACTACTTTAAACCATGTCTTGTTGTCATATTTAAAAATATTTCCACTTAGATAAAAATAAAAATAAAAATCTTACTCTTTCTGAAAGTAGATTTGAATTTGATGCTGGAAACGTCGGCGGATTTCAAAACATTCTTGACGGTTATGTCGAGCGTAATAATTTAATATATCCACAATTTGTAGAATAGTAGCTGTTTGTTTAGAGCAGGAAAAGAGGTTTTTTTATTTTATTTCTTAATTAAAATCTGATTAATAAAATAAACATGTAAATCTTTTAATGCTAACAAGAATCTGTTAAAATCGGTCCTGTAAAACATTATTAATGAAAGTCTTTAAGTACTGTTTTGAGTTAAGTTTAAGTATACAGATATAATTTTTAACTTGTTAATTATATTACATTGAAATTAAAAGGAGATTATTTTAATATAGTCCTTTTTTTTCTTTATAAATTATTCTTCACAAAGGACGCTTCTCTTTCATTTTGCCGACCCATACCCCCTACTCACTCTAACACTTCTCTTTCCTACCAGATAATTATTTTCTTTCTTTGCTTCCTTCCCTTTTTTTTTCTATGTGTGTTATTATTTGCTAATACTTGTTAAATTATCTGCAACATACAAATTTTCATTTCTAATTGATATGTAAAAAAGAACCTTGGAAAAAAAAAAGAGCCGTCCTATTTTTGCAAAATCATATCATATATTATATTGGTAACACGTCCAAGTTTAAAACGTTACGTTGTTAATTTACTACTGTACTCTTTCAAGAATCACCGATCATAGTTGCTCTCTCTGAGAGTAATAATGTTTACCATAAACCAGTATCTTGGTGAACAGATTGAAAACATCGTTTTAGATCAGGATATTATATACATTGGGATACTGATTTATTTTTTTCGTTATTTATTTATTCACTCCAGCTACTAGAGGCTTTCGCCCAGTTGATAGTTACCGCCCTTTTATGTTAATATTAAGAAATAAAACACAGTAGAATTTTTAATTTATGAAAAAGACAATGAGAAGAACTTCACTCCTCATTTCATCAGCAAACGTGGCATGGAATACTTTATATTCATGAAAACCGTTTGATTGTAAACAATTAATTACCTGATAAATATATAGTTTCTATAATACGTTGGCCATTTCTGGTATTTCTGATTCAAAAAAGTGATTTTAAAAACCGTCATCGTATTTATTTGTATTTCTGTCCGCAGAATTTGAACGCCTTCGAGATATAAACCATTGATTTCCTTCAAATCACAAGGATTTTGTATGCAAAATTGTCTTCAAAATTTGTAATGCAAATCTCAGATTACCCCTATTTACCCTAGGTCTAATGTATCGATTGTACAGTTCTGTCCGAAGTTATCGGTCTCAGACAAGAGTAATATTGTCAAAATATAGACATATGAAAGACATTCAAACTTGATGTAAAATTTTTATTTATTTGTCAAGAAATTTAGCAATTTATCAGAATTTTCATTTTGAAGCCCTTAAGTTATTACGCTTATTTATTGTTACATAAAATGTTTTTATTTTTTTCATAAAAGTTTGTAAACTAACCGCCAACTACCTAGTAACACTATTTATCGGTTGGTTCCCAGTAGTGCTATGATATTTTTCATTATTCTTTTCATTTTGTAAAAAAAAATAGCTCTAATTATGTGGTAAATTTTTTTCAACTGATGCTAAAAATTGATAATACACTAAGTGGAAAAAGAAGCTAGGCTTTATGCTGCATGCACTACAGCCTTAATCACGTTTATTGTGTAATCTATAACACACAATATTGAATTTTTAGGTAGGCCTTTAAGATGGAAAAATTTTCTAGGTATTTATTCAGGGAAAAGAGTTCAAGGATAATGAAAGGAATGCCATGACATAAACCTTACTTATTGTTCCAAAGGATGCATATTGTACACGGGTTTTTCAGATCGAGAATTTTCTATCTTCATAAAACGGTTATCTTAATATTAATAAATTAAGCGATGAGAATCGATACTTTACTAGGAAATAGGTTACACTTTTTCTATTAAATATTGTGCCATAAAATCTTTTTCATCAGGAAATAGCCGAAAGCATAAAAATAGAAATATTCTTTCTTGAAAAATACCTACCCCCAACTCAACGTCAAACAAAGATTTTGATAACATTACTAGTATTTCACTTCTACATCTATCTCCGTGACGAATAGTAAAATATCATTCGTAAAATTTTGCAAGTTTGAACCACGGTCAGACTTGACATTTTTCATAGGTAAAAATTTTATTTAAAAAATTTAACGTAAAAATGATCGTTTGAAGTTAATCTCTTGCTAAAGAGAATTAATAAATAACAATGTATATCTCTGACGAACAAGCCAAATATTGAAAAAGTAAGAAATATTCCATTAAAAATTATTTTTTTACATTATGTTCATCGAATAAACAAAAGTTACATTAAATTATGAACAAATCTACGCATTTTTTTTTTTTTACAAAGACAATCTTTGAACATTTCCCGTTTTGATTATCGTACATCGTGACACAGTTATTTAGTCTAATATAAATGAATTATCACTGATTTTTATCTTATTACACAATTTGGGTGATAAGTAAAATATGATGCTCTTCCGGAAATTGTCTAGACAAATATTTCCGTTTTTTTTAAATTTTATTGCAATAAATACATTACGATAACGGTAGCACTGAAATGAATAATTTTTTTTGTTCAGTATATAGTTCAGTTCGATGAGTTCAATATGAAAAATGAATTTTTTGTCAACATTTTTTAATGCTCTTCATTTTTTAAAAATTTCAAATTAAAAAATTGTTGATGCAAAGGCCTATACAAGTTGTTATCTTTTCTTATATACGACGATAGTTCAATAATTAATGAGACAAATGTGTAAAAAAAAATATATATATATATACAATCAATCATACTAAAGTTAGGTATTTTTCCCGTCTTGCTGTGGGCTTTCTTATTCCAGTAGTAAAGAATTTTTTAACTTTGTGTCTGACCAATTCTTGTCTTTGAGCAATTCTTGTCAAGAATGCATTCTTGACCGAACTTATTGTTTCCGAACTTTATTCTAAATAAAGGCCTTTAAGAAGATCAAACAAATAGAAGTCTGATGTGCTAGAAATCTTCCTACCCGAATTTTGAGCAGTATGGGAACAGGCATTATCATGCAGAAAAATTATACCTTTTGAAAGAGAGTAGGACGTTTCCTACTTATAGTGGATTTAACTTTACTACCAAACGTGTCACGATAGTATCCCCGGTTGATTGAACATTATTCTTCCAAATAATCGGAATAAATTATTTATTTATAATCCCAATATATCGTTAGCTCACTTTACCGGCTGAAACGTAGATTTTGAATGTTTTTCTACGGGCGAACTCGGATGTTTTCATTCCATACTCTGATGTTTGGATTTTGCTTAAAATGATGGTCTACGTTTCATCACGAGTTACTGTGCAGTCTAAAATAGCGTTACTATCCACAAAAAAAACCGTTGTTTAGTTTCCCTAAACATTTTAATTCGGTCAAAATGTTTAAAATTACATTTTAAACATTTTGAGTCGTCTCGGAACCTACCTCAAACATGTTTTGCGGTAATTCATGTATAATGGAATGGACAGTGCTGATACTAATACTACAAATTTCAGTAATTTACCAAATATCGACACTACCTCACCTCACTGGTCTTTTACTACCATGAAAATCTGTGAAACTTGTGCCCAATTAAACTGTAGACTCAAATTATAAATTAAATTAAAAATTTATTTAATTTTAATTAATTAAATTTTTAATTGTTAAACATTTTATTTTAATTTTTAATTAAATTTGAATTATACATTTTTTCGTTAATACATCTTTTGCCTCATTATTTAAATATTCCGGAGTGAATTTCGGTCGACTTTACATCTTCAGAAAACAAAAATCTTATCACATCCTGCTGTTCATCCACTACTCACGTTTCAAGCGGATTTTTAAATAAACAAGTTATAATGGGAATTCATTTTCAACAGACGATATTTTCCACACCAGAGGTGTCAATTTGAACGTTACACGATATGAATTTATTCTACTTAATAGTTTTTCCGTTATTTCCTCTTGCGAAATGATATTATAAATTAATTTTTATTTATTTAATTTATATTCTCATTATTCATTTTACTTTAATTAAGTGATAATAAGCAATAATGTACGTAGATGAAACGTAACGATTATATATAACATGATTTCATTATTATTATTCGTTAAAGTTTAGAAAGCTCAGTTGACGTTCAGAGAGAGGATGGATTGCTATACCGGCGATTGGCTTCATCTCGTTAACGTCGAAGTTAGCAAGAAGCCAAACACTCCAATCGATGTCCTGTTGCAGTACAGAACTACGTTCGTTGCACTATTAATAGACTCAGTAAACTTTAGACACTCCGGGTTGGTCTAGTGGTGAACGCCCCTTCCCAAATCAGCTGATCTCGAAGTCAAGGGTTCCAACGTTCAAATCCTAGTAAAGGCAGTTACTTTTATATGGATTTGAATATTAGATCGAGAATACCGGTGTTCTTTGGTGGTTGGGTTTCAATTAACCACACATCTCAGGAATGGTCGAACTGAGACTGTACAAGACTACAATTCATTTACACTCATACATATCATCCTCATTCATCCTCTGAAGTATTATCTGAACGGTAATTACCGGAGGCTAAACAGGAAAAAGAAAGTATAAAAAGGTAGAATTACTGCTGTGCCGGCCTCCGTAGCGCGGGTGATAGCGTATCGGCCTTTCATCCGGAGGTCCCGGGGTCGAAACCCAGTCAGGCTTGGAATTTTCACACACGTTACAAATCATTCATCTCATCCTCTGAACCAATACCTAATGGTCGTCCCGGAGGTTAAACAAAGAAAAAAACCCAAAAAGGAGTAGACCTATTTATTGCACATCTGTAAAATTACGATTTCTATAATTTTACTACGTATTCATTTGTCTTCTTTAAATGTATACTTTTAAAAGGTAACAAAAAATTTATATTTAACTAGCTGTACCCGCCACGCTTCGCTGTGGCACATTGTGGTTCCATGGATGAGAAATGAGAAACAAAACAAAGCATACGTTTCATAGATGTTTAATTTTGCAATACTTGTGGATATACAATATTTTTTTGTTTTTCCATGTCTGCGTAGATATAAAGGCTATCTGGTTTGCCGACTCGGGAACACGCACATACAGTTGTCCATTTGAGAAGCAATCCGCATCTAAATCTAAACCACACAATTCTAAAGATTGACCTTGAGCTTTATTGATTGTGATTGCAAATGCCAATCGAATTGGGAATTGCAATCTTTTAAATTGAAATGGTGTATCGTCGGGATCATAGGTATTCGAGGAATGAGGACATCTTCACCTTGAAAGGCTTCGTTAAAATCGTTGCTTCCACTACGTTATTCATCAATTTCTTAACTGCAAGTCGCGTGCCGTTGCAGAGTATTGGCTGATTAATATTCCGCAACAGGATAATTGGCACACCTATTTTCATTTTAATATGTGTGGTGGCATCCCTGGCAGATCAAGTGATTTTAAAAATTCCGTTGGATAATTAATTACTTCATCTGCTTCCACAACGGTATCTATCGACTTATAAGTAATTTCCTCACATTGAATGCTGGATTGAATAACATTATTAAGTTGATAGACATCTTTATTCTTTGCGGCAAGGATAGCTCGTTCACTGAGCCGATCGTGATTTCTATGATTAATTTGAATATCAGGAAATACGTTTTCGATGTTACTAAATTACAAAAATTATCAGGAAATGATATTCGTCTAGACGTCTCATCGACTGGCAGCTGTCCGTTTCCAATGTCCAGTAACTGTCGTGAGAATACCTGAGCTAATGGATCATTCTGCAACTGGACACGCATATTCGTAGTCAACTGTAATGTACGTACGTGTCGCCACAGTGTTGAATATTTCAGGCAAGCATTTATTTCGTCTGCTGGTGTCGATCGAGAAATTACAGGCAATGTTTGCCTAAAATCTCCTGCGAGCAATATCAAAGCATTCCCGAATGGTTGAACGTTTCCACGCAAATCTCGTAACGATCGATCAAGAGCTTTAAGTGATTTTTTATGTGCCATCGTGCATTCATCCCAAACAATGAATTTAAATTTTTGTAATACTTTTCCCATACAGGATGCTTTGGAAATATTGCACGTGGGAGACTCGATGATTTGCATGTTTAATGGCAACTTCAGAGCTGAATGCGCAGTCCTTCCACCTGGTAACAATGTCGCAGCTATTCCAGACGAAGCAAGAGCTAAGACTATGTCATTTTTTGATCGAACCGTTGCTAGAATCAATCTAATGAGGAATGTTTTCCCAGTTCCTCCTGGCGCATCCAAGAAGAAGGTCCTCCCAACTCCGTCATTTATCATTTGCATTATGCGATCATAAATGCCTTTCTGTTCACGCGTTAATTTGGGAATGTTTGATTGGAAATATGACTGAAGATCACCAATGTTGTAACTCTGTTCACGGCTTAAATCCACATCAAATGAAGCAATCGCAGCTCGGGTGGGTGCTGGCATTCCCAATTGACTAAGAACTTTATTTGCATTAGCTAAGCACTTGTCTTCAATATTTATCAATGTTTCGTTGTAAATGCCTTCTGTAAATTCAGACAAAAGTGAATATTTAACCTAACAAAGGATTTTTTGGTCATTATGTAGGGATATTATTTTCTGTGTATTTGGTTATTTCGACTTTTTTTGTTTGCATAGTCTTAAGTCTATCTGGGCTATAAGAAAGTTGGGTGTTTTAATTTATTTACTGTAAGTCATCCTTCTTGGTGGCTTTTCTTTTTGTTTTGGTGTTTTTTTTGTTTTTTTTTTGTTTTTTAATAAAATACAGATGTTTTAGCTGTTAAATATAATTCAAAGAAATTTGTTACTTAAACAGTTGTGATTTTGTTTACATTGGCAACGGCCATACGGGCTCTTTGTGATTGGTCGTTGTGTTTGACAGCGGCCATCTTGCATTGATCTGATTGGTTATCCTTTGTTTACATTTTCATCTGATTTATTAGCTTCTTATTTATTAAAAAACTGTACAAATTAAAAATAGATAGATAGATTTATTAAAAATAGATGAAAACAATCTTTGATGCGGGTTATATATCGTGCTAAAACTTTTTTATCGTGTTTTTCTTTTTTTTGTTTTAATGAAATACAGATGTTTTAGCTGGTAAATATAATTCAAAGAAATTTGGTCGTTGTGTTTGACAGCGGCCATCTTGCATTGATCTGATTGGTTTTCCTTTGTTTACATTTCCAAATTAAAAATGTACAAATTAAAAATAGATAGATAGATTTATTAAAAATAAATGAAAACAATCTTTGATGAGGGTTATATATCGTGCTAAAATTTGAGCTCAATCGGTGCAGACCATTTTGAGTTTTTGAAGCGTACATAAACGAACTTAACATTTTTACATATATATAGATTAAAATGCAAATTGGTTGGTAGTTGTTTTTAATTTGATGCCGATTTAAAAACTCCGATGTGGACACTACATGACTTCGTTTTGTACGCTTATTAAATTATATATACGCTTTTTTTTTTTTAAAAGAAAAATACATAAAAATTTATTTTATTAATAACTTCTGATATTTTTCGTTTTTTCTTTTTATTATTGAATTATTATTTACTGTAATTTTTTTTTTACTATCAGAGAATAATAATTATTAATAAATCATTATATTTAAATTTTAAAAAAAAGTTTAAAAAAAAGAGATGAAATCTGATTCGAACAGATGTGCCTTCCCCTTCTAAGATTCAAATATTTCATTAATAAAATTTCATTTGGCTATAACTCTGGAACCATTGAAAATATAAGTACCACTTATGATATATCGTTGAAAAGCTCTCAATGAGAGCTTATTACTGCAGTTAAGAAAAAGTCCAAAATCCAGATTTGTTTGGATTTTGGGCTTTTGGTCCAGCCGATTGCAATCAAAAAGGGAAGTGAACATATATTACAACAGTACAAAATGAAAACTTTCAACATCCTACGGTTAATCGTTTTTAGTTATGGGAGGAACATACTTACGTACGTAGACGTCTCGCCGAAACTAGTCAAAACGGATTTAGGAATGGTCAAAATAGATATTTCCGTTGTAATCCTAAATCCGAAATTTTTGGCGATCACAATACATCCTTTACTTCGTACAAAGAAGTAAAAAAAAGTTGAGGAAGTCTGATTCGAACCGATGTGCCTTTCCCTAAGATCCAAATATTTCATTAATTAAAATATTATTTGGCTATAACTTTGGAACTGATGAAAATAAGTACCACTTATAATATATCGTTAAAAAGCTCTCAATGAGATCTTATTACTGCAGTTAAGAAAAAGTCAAAAATCCAAATTGTTTGGATTTTGTGCTTTTTTGGACACTGTTGATCCAGTCGATTGCAATCAAAAGGGGAGGTGTACAACTAGATTCTACATCGGTCCTAAATACAAAATTTCAGCATCCTACGGCTAATCGTTTTTGATTTATGCGAAATACGTACGTACGTACAGACGTTACCCTGAAACTAGTCTAATTGGATTCAGGTATGATCAAAATATATTTCCATTGAAATCTGAAAACCGAAATTTTTCGCTATCACAGTACTTCGTTTACTTCGAAAAAGGAAGTAAAAAGCTGAAATTTCATGAAAAATAATTAAAAAAGTGTTATCTTTTACTTCTTAGGAGAGTCTTACTTTTGTTTGCTTTTTAAATTTTATTTTAGTTGTTTAATACAGACACGGTCAAGCAGTTGATCTAATTTGATAAATAGTAGTTAGCATACTTCTAGAACGTATGGTCTTGGATTCGATTCTCGGCAAGGCTAAAATTTAATCATCTGTCATTCTCTACGTTAGAATACGTGCAAAATAATTATATATATATATATATATATATATATATATATATATATATATATTAATTAACTTTTTCTTTACATGTGTTAAAAAACATACGATATTGAATATTTTTAATATATATATATATATATATATATTGTATGTTATTAACACATGTAAAGAAAAAGTTAATTAATATTATCTGAAATTTATTCATTGGATAGATGTTTTTTTCTCATCATAGTTGTTATAGTGATGTGTTTTTATGTAGATACTTATGTAATTGACGGTTTTGTTTTATTTTTTATTTTAGTTGTAAATATTAAATTAAATAATCTCCTCTACATATATTGTAACATTGTATCATTAAAGTTTGCAATTTTTTATCTTCATTTTTTTATCCTTCATTATATGTATATTATCCCTTTTTACATCAACGTTAATTAAGTGTGTGCTATTGAATTTATTAATCGTTGTTTCAATTGGTTTAAAAATAATAATTTTTGTTTTAATTATTTTTACACCTGCTTGTAAGCCTTATTATAATGTACATGAGATTCTGATATAGATTTTACACTTCTCTATATCGCCGGTACTTGTGCGGTGAGCATCATTACTTTCAGAGAAATTAATGCTCATCAGCGCCTTTTTTATCTTAAATGTTTTACTTGGTTTCAGCTACAAAAGGTTACTGATATAGAGATGGCGTAAAGCAACTAATTTACCCTTCTCTTTCGAAAAACAATGTATTATAATTACATAGTAGGAAAAAATCCTACATTGAGGGGTTTGTCGTTTCTTATCCTATATAGATCGGGTAAAATTCTTTTAAATAATTGACGACTCGCCTACTATCTATAATATTTACCTTATCTTTACGAGTTGGACGTGGCTCTAGATTATCACCCCTTTTTGTACCGTTGGCCATTCACTTGTAATTTATTTATATAATATAAAGAATAATAATTGTATAATATAAAGAATTTTTACTAATATATATATATATATATATTTTTTTTTTTTTTGTAGAGTAGAGGTTAAGGATATAAAATTAAAATAATGTAATAATGCATCTCGTTTTTAGTTTTAAAAATGTTTTTGTTAGTACGCGTTCACATACAATTGAAACATTTCTTTATTTTCAGGGTGATGCATGTATTATAAAGATACTTGAATTGAATTGATAAATATATATAAACATTTCTTTAATAAATGTTTTTATATATTTAAATACGCTGTTATTTTTATGTACTATATTTTGAAAATTTGTTATGTTATCCAAATTCTTTATAACTATTCTGAAAAAAATTTATTAAAGATTTTCATAACTGGAAACAGTCCAACATTCTATTTATTTGTATTCTTCAGACGATAATAGTATTTCTCGTTCTTGGCGTTAAAAAATATTTATCCCACTGTATTAGTGGTGTACGAAAAAATCCGCTATCTGAACTTCTACTATATATACCTCCCCTACACTGGATTGTAAAGTACTTTTTTTGTTGCCAATGTTATTGGAGTTTATTATTTACTTTTTTTGTGTTATGCACATACATCTAGTTGTTTGTAGGCAAATATCAGATACTATTCGCCTCCGAAAATGACTTAACCGTTACAAAGAAAAACAAGCATCCGTGTAAGGCTTACTGGAGAATATGAGACGAAGATTGGTTCCTTGCTGTCTTCATTATACGGAACCGAATACGCCATTCCATACCAGTGTACTACGCTCACCGATGTACAACTGATATTCAGACCTTACAATAGAAGCATTTATTATATTTATTGTAGGGAGTAGTTATATAAAGTGAACAGCATTACATACAGAGAAAGAAAGCCTGATTTGTTCCTTAGATGTGTTTTTTTTTTGTATGCTTTGCAATTTTAAGGAAAACTGGAAGAGTAGTTTAAAGCAACATTTGTCCACATTTACCTCTTCGATGAAAAAATAATTAATTATATAAACTGTCGTCTAACTCGGTCGAACAAACAATGTTTATCAAAAGTAAACGCTATATTTAAAAGGTAAAAAACGAAAAATAAAAGTTTTTTTTTGCTTTCATGAAAGATATTTAAAATGTAACGTCGCGTCAAAATAAATGGCCAGTACTTAATTAAAATTCTCTCAGGTTTTCTTTACCTTTTACACTTGCAAGCAGCTCCGGAAACCTTTATGATTCTTTAATTTTGTAAAACTCTTTTTTTTAACATGTTAGGAACCTTTTGATACTAAGTAAGTTGTTTTTGGAGTACATTTTAGCATTTTATTTGTTTAGCTTATTCAAAGATATATAATATATTATTTTACAAATCTTCAGGTAAACAACCATATTACAATATTAATATATAAAACAAAAATTTAACACGACGTTTCGCTTCAAATTCGAAGCTTTATCAAGTGTAACTGGTAAACATAACCTACTTAATCATATAACCAACAATACTGGACTAGTCCGTATACAATGGTGCACTGCTTAATACTGAATAATAAGATAAATTAATAAGATAATAAGTCTGAATAATAAGATAAGTCTCACTTATCTTATTATTTAGCGAAACTGGAAATTTGATAAATTTTGAAGCATAATAAATCATATACCTAAATAGCCATTCTTTTACAGAGTAATATCTAATCCTATACATTAACCATTTATCACTCCATTTACATCAGTTAAAACATATTAAATTATACTAGCATACATTCCACTTAACCCATTATTCTTTCTTAGCCATCTTTCAGGTTTCTGATTTAATTCGCTTCTGTAAGTATATGAATGTTTTTAATTTTTTTTATTTCCATCTTTTGACCTGAAAAATATCTCTAAATATTCAGGTCAAATGTAATTATTCAGGTAATACATTATAATATATATACACATATACACAAAGTGTAACAAAAGCTATCTGTATATTTCGGATAGTGATTCCGGGTACTATATTTTTTTAAATTAATTAATCTTGGCTTTTTACATCATAAAATTTCAAAACAATTTTTCATTCATTAATATCACGGTAAATCTTAATTTAAGGTAAAAATTGAACTGCTTTATGTTAAATAAATTACACGTCAATTATTCATATAACAATTTATAACTACTACTCATTGCCGGAAATCTTACAGTGTGTGAACGCTGTTAATTCAAAATAATGAAAAGACTGAATTTTTAACCAGTAAAATCCTCAAAATAAAAAAGTTAATGTAATTTATTTTTCCGGTTTGGCTTACTATGGATCACTTTTTCTTAGAGTACCTCTCCTATCTCCACTGTTAATATTTTTATTTCATTGTACGAAGTTTTATAATCGCGAAAAATTTAGGTTTTCAGATTTCAACGGAAATATCCATTTTGACCATCCCTGAATCCACTTTGACTAGTTTCGGCGTGACGACTATACGTACCATGCTCGTATGTATGTATATATCTCGCGTAACTCAAAAACGATTAGTCGTAGCATGTTGAAATTTTGGATTTAGGACTGTTGTAACATCTAGTTGTCCACCTCCCCTTTTGATTACAATCGACTAGATCAAAAATGTCCAAAAAAGCCCGAAGTCCAACAAATTTGGATTTTGGAATTTTTCTTGCAGTAACTGCAGTAATAAGCCCTCGTTAAGAGCTTTTCAACGATATTCATAAGTGGTACTTATTTTCATTGGTCCAGAATTATAGCCAAATTAAATTTTAATTAATGAAATATTTGGATCTTACAATTTATTAATTATTATTATTATTATCTGATTGTAAAAAAATTTACAATAAATAATAATTCAATAATAACTAAAAAATATGAAGAAAAAAAATCAGAATTTATTAGTGAAATAAAATGTTATGTACTTTTCATTTTAATTCAAAATTTTTACAGAGGTTAATAATTATTAATAAATCGGGTTAATTTATTATTAATAAATAATAAATTATTATGAAGTCGGATCGAACCGATGTGTTCATGGCTATGAATCCGACACGTTCTCATTTATACCACGTAACTACTTGAGTGACATGAAACAAAATTAATATATAAACTAATATAAAATACTGATACGGACACCACAAAATAATGTGATGCAATGTAGTGTTCACCACAGTGCAATTGTGTAACTGTCCACTTTATTAAAAAATTGGAGGATTGTATCTCACTTTCAAATGAAATAACTTTGAATGAAGTGCAGCAAAAAATGTGTATATGTAATGTAATAGACGTACAAGGAAGTCATGTGGTGTCTACATCAGATTTATTTAAGTTTCTCATCAGCCTTTTTCTTGAATTCTTCCGTTAGTGATCAATAGTGAACGATGTTTCGGAGGTTTTTTGTCATAGAAAATGTTATCTCCGAGATATGATTTCCGAGATTTTTTAAAATTTTTTCTTGATAAATTATCAATTTTATATGTCCGGAATTTCTATTTCTTTAAGACTTTCTTAACGTTATCACAATATACGATTTTAATTTTTCTTCTTAGTTAACAGAGAAGGATTTTTTTTTAGGCATTCTTTATCACTAACCCATCTAATCTGTTATCATTAATATTAAACTAATTATAATGTTACCTATGAAACAGTCTCTTCTCGTGCATTATTTCTTTAAGTTTGTGGAGATGCACAAATTTAAAGAAGTAAAAATATAACGAAGTAAAAATATATAGTAAAATTTAAACAAATTTAAATATATAAATATCTATATATTTAAATATATTAAAAAGAACGTATATTATCCTAAAAAAATCTTGTTCATTCTTTTAGATTTCGTTTGAAAGAGATTAGTGCCCACTGTTAAACATTTGCAACTCTTAAAACGCTTCTGGATTAATTACCGTAATCAAATATCTTAATTTTGCATTTATAGATGGATTTTTTCATATACATATTTTGTGTTAAGACCAAAGACTAATTCCATTTTATTCCCCCGATTTCTTAGAGCTGTTTTTTCTTGGCCGCTCAATTGTAGAGTTTCTCCTAGGTACTTAAAGTTTTTCAATATTGTTTTTTATTAAAAAAAAAAAAAACTATAAATATTTATTGTTGTCATAAAAATATTACTTACAAAGCGTGAAAGAGATATTTTATTTTTCAATGGACGAAATGTAATCCGACACGAAATTCAATATTTGACTTTTCTTCTGTATCAGAATTTTATAATCTAAATCCTTTAACGGTTTTCATTTCAATCTGCTGTTTGAAATGAGATATTTTACTTACTAAATACTTTAATAAATGAGATATTTTATTCAAAATAAATTTCTTATGATTTTATCTACAAACAAAATTATAAATTTATCGAAGTAAAAACTACAGAGATATTAACCTACATTTTGGAACTTTATAACGTAAATACAAGATATATAATTAAGATACGAGTATATACAATTTTGGATTAAATATATATAAACTTCTTTTTCATTTAGTCTCCGGTAATACCTTTCTGA
Source organism: Lycorma delicatula (assembly GCF_047948215.1). NCBI lineage: Eukaryota > Metazoa > Arthropoda > Insecta > Hemiptera > Fulgoridae > Lycorma > Lycorma delicatula. The sequence continues at coordinate 160,459,354 of NC_134459.1, read as the reverse complement.
TAATATTTCAGAGGATGAATGAGGATGAAATGTATGAGTGTAAATAAAGTATAGTCTTGTACAGTCTCAGTTCGACCATTCCTGAGATGTATGGTTAAATGAAACCCAACCACCAAAGAACACCGGCATCCACGATCTAGTATTCAAATTCGTTTAAAAATAACTGACTTTACTAGGACTTGAACGCTGGAACTCTCGGAAATCAACTGATTTGGGAAGACGGGGTCACCACTACACCAACCCGTAGGTATATAAATTTAATTTTATTAAAGTATTTCAGTCCGTTCTCGAGATTTCGAATTTCTGGTTAAAAATCATAAATAATAGACGGGACTAACAAAAAACTTTTTCGTATGTATATTTTTGGGAGCTATTCCATAATATTTTTTCGTTTCGCCAATTTATCTCATAGTAACCCAATTTATTAAGTGTACTCTGTACGTTCTTGTACGCTTCATTTTTAGTTCCTAATTAGCATTGAATACTCATAATCTATTCTGAAATACAATATAGACGTGTAATATTATCTAACGTAATTGAAATGAAATGATTCTAAGATGAATCGTAAAATAAAAAAACGTAGACACAATTTTTTTTTAAATAAAATAACTAAGTTTACGCATATAAATTTTAGAAATGGAACGAATCGTAGAAGATAAATCTTTTATGAGATATAAAACAAATAATTAAATCTTTTATTTTCATCGGTAGATAATAATTAGAGATCGGATTATATACAACATCAAAAGCTTGAAATATGCATGAAAAGTGTCAAAATATTCAACTTTATATAATAAAAAAAATAGCTATTTTTAGTTTTTTTTTTATTTCACAGTCAGCATACAGTTAATAAGTAGTTGAATATAATATCGATAAATTCGATAATTAGCAATTATTTAACATCTTGTTACTTTTGTTAACATAAACGATCAGAGGTTACTGTTCCGCGGCTACTAAGTACACTCTAAGAGCCGTGCAGCTAATAGGTTTGGCCGGCTACAACGTAAGATTTAATTTATTAACAAGGTACCCTACCGAAAACTATTGTAAATATGCTTCATCACTAGATTTTAAGGAAAATATACAGTAACCGATGGGAATGGGCTTAATATGCAAATGCATATAATCCGGTCTGTAATAATAATAATACATTATATACGCCTAGATCACATCAAGAATGAGAAGATATGTTATTCCACGAATAAAAAAAAAAGAAAGGAAACTAGACTAGTATCTGCTGGGACGATTCAAGGAAACCCGTGGTTAAACCTTAATCAGAACGCAGCTATAGGATGTGATATTAAAATTAAAATATCACATAATTGAATTTAAGTAGAACATTTCATTAAAACTGTGATTGAGATGGGGGAAAATCTATATTTTTGTTAAACGCTGTAGTTTTGGTTTCATACACCAGACAGCACATGGAAGAGCAGGATCGTTTTATCCCTTTATCTTACTCGTTTGTTGATGGGATACTATTCTGGCATTTCCGTTAGAGAAATAGTACAACTGCAGTAAACTATTTTGTATCCGGACCTCCAAACGAGATTCTAACATCCGGAACGTTTGTCCCCTTACATTTTTAAATCATACTTTTTTTTCTAGTAGGCTATTCAACGATATCGGCAAAAATAACTTTAATATTCGCACCCTAACTTTCTAATTATTAACTTTTAGTTTCAGTTCATTTATTTATTTATTGGTTTGTATTATGTATCGGTTTATAAAGGTTTCTCAAAGATGTGATTTTGTACGTATCCCGAATATTTCAAAAGATTCTTGAATATTATTGTTTTACCTGTGAACGGGTTGAAAATATTTGTTGTGCTATGGTTTTTCTTTATAAAAAGGAATAGCATGTAATATATTGAACAAACACTTCTAAAAGAGATACGCTTCTTAAAGTTAACAAAGAAATGCTTATTTCAACAGATTTATTTATTGCAGTTAAACATGTTCACTAAAGAAACGTGACGAATCTTAGAACATTCTTATATAATAAATGATGTTTTTTTGTGGATGTCTTAAAGGTCCTTTTGAATTGAGCTCAACCTATTCATTTCGGTATTGACTTTTTTTTTGGTCGTCGTTTTATGACTTTTATCTTTCTTTTAAAGTAGTATTGAAACTATAAATTTTTGTGGTATAATATCGGTAAAGATTCTTGGGCCAATGTAATTCCTCGTTAACTGATATGATCAATATATGAGGTTTGTATAATTTTCATAACGTAAACATTCCTATTCTAGTAATATAACGATCATTATTTACTATTATATCATAGAGATGAGAAAATGAAGTAACTATCTATTAAATTTATGACTTTGTACATTTATCGTACATTTTTATCGTTATTGGGATATCATGAAATTTAAATAAGAGTTCCAAACAGGGTGGAAAGGATTTAATATTACTTAAGTATAGACACAAAAAAATTTTCGGGTGTTCAAGATATTATGTGCTGCATTAATTAGCCTTTGGAATTATTTGTACGAAAGTCTTCCTGGCTTCAAATTACGTGTATTAGTAAATGTACCCGTGATATACGAGGTGGGTAAGAAAAGTAATGAAACTGACTTTTTACCAAAGTTTTTATTTTTTTCAAACAACAATATTATCCCTTCAAAGTAGTTCCATTGGGCAGCTATACACCAGCGGAGTCGTTGTTCCCACTCTAGGTAGCAGCGCTGGAAGGCTTCAACTGGTACGGCTTTTAACTGGTCGGTCACAGTCTTTTGAATGCTCTCCAGAGTTCCAAAATGACGTTCTTTTAAGACTTGTTTCAATTTCGGGAAAAGGAAAAAGTCACAAAACCCAAATCAGGTGAATAGGAGGTTGAGGAACCGTAGGAATGCGTTTTGAGGTCAAAAATTCCCTGATGGAAATGGCCGTGTGACACAGGGCATTGTCATGATGAAGCATCCGCTTGTCTACAATGTCTGGTCTCACGAGAATCACTCTTTTCCTGAGCCTTTCAAAGACACCTTTGTAAAACACTTGGTTGACAGTTTGTCCTGCAGGAACAAATTCTTTTTGCACAATACCCCTACTGTCAAAAAAGCAAATCAGCACGGTTTTGATCTTTGATTTGCTCATTCGACATTTTTTCGGTCGAGGAGATGACGGAGTGTGCCACTCTTCGCTTTGCCGCTTTGTTTCAGGTTCGTACTCAAATATCCGGGATTCATCATCTGTGATCACACGATTGAAGAATTCTTGATCGTTGTCAATCCTCTCAAGAAGATCAACGCACACGTTTCTTCGATTGTCCGTCTGTTCCGTTGTAAGGTTTTTCGGCACCGATTTCGCACAAAGCTTTCGCATGTCCAAATCGTTCAAAATTTGATGTACGGTGAAAGCGCTTAAATTTAACTGTTCACTCATCATCCTTATTGTTAAACGACGGTTTTATCTCACAAGAACCCACACACGCTCAACACTTTCGTCAGATTTTGAAGTTGAAGGTCTCCCTGAGAGAGGTTGATCTTCAATGTATTCTCGGCCTTCCAAAAATGGTTTGTGCCAGCGGAAAACTTGTGCTTTTGATAAGCAATGTTCCTCATAGGCCTGTTTCAACTTTTCAAAGGTCACACTCGCGGATTCACAAAACTTGATTGCACAACGTTGTTCTAAATTCCGATGCTCCATTTTCGTAACAAACAAAAACACAACTTCACTGATGGCGCTGTCAAAAATAATGTGTTGGCTGAACGGAGTTGAAACTCGTAGTGAGCATGTGGAAGGGATGAATAAACCGGTCTAGCACAGACCGGTAGACACAGCGTTACCAGATTGCTCGCAGTCTTACTAATCTTATTACTTTCTCCACATCTTGTATATACACATAAAATAGACGATCACACATCTTATTAAAGTTATGTACTTTTGTAACCTACAAAATTTCCAGTCCATATTCCTAAACGTAAACTTTCAACTTACGTAATGCATAAAAAAGGATGTCGACTTTTATACAGTTTCTGCAAGTTTTGGAATTTGATTCGATCTGCTCTTATGGTCTTACCTAAGCACTTACCTTTCAATTTGATGATTATAACAAAAATAACGAATGCGATTACTGGGAAAAATCTTTTTCTAAAGCACATTTTGATTATTCCTGTTCATTTAATTGGATCGTTAGGTTATAAAATGAAATTCGAAAAATATATTATAATTTAATATTGATATTCATTCTTAAAAGATTTGTTTAACTGGTTTACTTAGGTGATAGTTAGGGTTCAGTTTAAGGCACTATCTCAGGAGCAACCGTTCTGAGATTATAACCTTAATTATCGTACTGTAATTCGACTTAAAATCTGCTTTAATAGAAGATTACCGGCAAAAATAGTTTAAAATACCAACGGGCTTGAGATAAATGTTTTATTTGGTTGAGGAAAAGTTATAAACTGACGGAAGGAAAGAAGAAAAGTACAAAAACATTTTAAAATGTGATCATAAAGGAAATAAAAAAAATCTTAAAAATGAAACAGGAAAAATGTGTGATAAATATTATAATAAAAAGGAAAACATGATGAATAATTTGGTATGTAGTTAGGAAAATACCATTTATAAAGAAGGATCATGGAAGAAAAGATAAACGAAAGACGGATTGAAATTTTCTTTACAATATTCCCCGAGCTCCGTGGCGGAGTGATAGCGTTTCGGCTTTTCATCTGGAACTCCTGGATTTGAATCCTGATCAGGCATAGCATTTTTCATACGCTAAAAAGTTCTATTCCCATATTCCACGTACATGCGTCAGAGCTTCTGTCTAATTCATCTCAAAAAAATATATAGATAGAAAAGATGTACGTGACAGAGAAAGGTATGATGATGATTGCTATTCGGTATTTTTATTTGCGATTTGGTATTTGGTATTTTTGATTGCGATTGGTATTTTTAAAATTGTTGCTATTTTGCATTAAACATTAATCAAAAATAAGGATTAATAGGAAAATAAAATCGCATTATTGTTCTAAGGTAAAATTTGAAGGATTTCAACGAAAACTACGTAGGACTTTGGGGAACATGATTGGCATTTGAATTTGGGCACGATATTACAAAATACTCACCTTATAGATCCTTCCTTGATTTTTTTAATTTCTTTGATCGTTCCTATTATTCTGATCTCGCTGAATTCTTTGTTCATTTATATTCTCTATTTTTATTCATCTATGTCTCTAACTTACACTCTTGAATTACTGTAGATAAAAGTTGGTTTTCATGCGATGAAATATTCCTTAATTTTATCGGTTGATTATTATAAGAGAAAGACTCAAAATTAACAACTAACTATTTGTTATGCAAATTTATATTTTGGATTATACATGAGAATATTAAAAAGCAGAACTGACTCCTTACACCTTTCTTTATAAAATAATAAAATTTACATTTCAAATAATTTCAGATACGCCTTCATAAGATTTCTTTGAGAGATTGTTCTAGTGTACTTCTCAGCAGTATTTGAGATTGTTTAAGTGGCGTTTTTTATTATTTTGCGAAAACATAATTTTCTTATGTCTTAATTCTTCAGCTCTACGTTATGCTGCTTAGCTCAACAGTATATTTTGTAAGAGAAAGTATGCTAATCGGGTCAAATTTTGCATGTAAGGGGAGTTTGCAACCCTGATATGCAAAAGAAGGAGGGGTTTCATGACACCCCTCTCTAAACAAAAAACAGAATTTTAACATTAAGAAATTTCGGTATGATGTATGTTGGCCTGTTTTATTATGAAGCTCTCTCGACTGACAGACAAATTTTTGACGATGATTTCTGTATGTAGGTCGTTAATGCCGTTTAATTTCCATCATAACTGATCAAAAGGGCAGGGAGATACGGATCTTGTCGGTTCCGAGGTAAGTAAATTATTTCACATAATTTTATCCGTTTGAGATAGCTAAGATATTTTTAGCTATTACCTATCGATCTTATTCAAAGCAACATAAAGGGTTGATGAAAAATTTGCTTTCTTTTATTCAGTCATATTCTTTTACTAATTAGACGATTCGATTATAGTTTTCGAAGCTCTCGATAGCCAGAAATTTAGAATTTTGTCTATTTTAAGATAGTGACTACTAGTTCATGACAATTTTAATGGAATTATGATTACCAGTATTATTTTTCACGAATATTAACTATGATAAAGACACGTGACCAATTTCCAAATATAAAATCAATATCGTAGCTTTCATACTATCTGTAAGTTATCCCACCATCTGAATATTATCATCAATTTTTTATTTTATTGTATTAACAGTTGTGCTCGCTTAAACTACAAGTTTAAACATTTTATTGATTCTAAATACGTATTAATTACGTCAAAATATAGAAATAACTTTGACTTCGCCTTCATAAACTTCAAAAATTATACATTACTTAAGAAAAAAAAAACCGGTCATCATTATTTATGTAGAAATCCTCATTACCTTTAATTTTTAAATGAGCAATATTTACTGAAAAATAAACGAAAACTGGCAAAATTATGGTATTCAAATGGTATTCCATTTGACAGTGATTCGTCCGTCATCATTGTTTAAATTGAATTTCTTTTACGATTGAAGAATCTTTTTTTTAAATTCTTTTAAAATTTGTTGAGATTTAAGATAAGTATACATACCTTAGGTGAAGTACAGCAGCCTGAAAATGTTTACGGGATTTAACTATAGCTTAGGGAATAAAACTGAAATCATCATTTACAATACAGAGTCAAAATTTGGTGTAATTAAATAAACAACATCAATTATTTCTATCATATTTTATTAAAAGTACACAAACATTTATTTTTATATATAATTACAATTTTATTCATTCTTGATTTTTTAAAGTTGTGTATAAAGAGTGTTTTCTACATTGTCAGCAATGAAAGGGATATTTATTTTGACAAAATTATAAAAATCAAGTTTTTAATTGTATGTAACTACATGACTTGCATATAGTAACATGTATTCTCAGTTTGTAGAATGAATTTTTTTTTTTAAATAATTAGAACTCACTGTTGTTTTACATGTATGGAGCAGTTTTGTATACATGTTTTCTCGTTTTCATTGAATGTTACCAGGAGTTATGTAAAAAGAATTTTGAAAGAGGCGTAGCAATACCAAATATATTTGAAATTAAAATTTATTATATAGATGTAAAAAAAAATATTATAACCACATTAATTAATTTCTCTAACAGTTAAAACAAACGGTTTACTCAGAAATGGCAGTACGGTTGTTTTTATATATGCTAATATGTTTTATTAAGATCAAACTCATAATTTTTTAACACCCATTTTAATATAAATGCATATGTAATAATGCAACTTAACATATTGAAATTAATTTCGTAAAAATCCTTTATTACGATGTAAAGCGAATCGTTGACCCAGATATAGTAGTAAATAATATTCTTGTCAAGATAAAAGTTCATTCATATGTATTAAATAAAATTTTGGCTGGTAACAAGTGAAATTCATTTATTACTATTATTTAATTACTTACACTATTTTTATTTAGTTCAGTATTTTATTTCAGACGTAAACTCCTGTGTTTACAAGGTGATACCACAAAAACACCTGTACCATAAATGTATTATCGTCAGTCTAGCTATATTTTCCTTTTTATTCAAAAAGGAATTAAGAAATAAAATATGAAACTTTATCCATAGTTACACCGGTTTCAAAATGAAAATTGGTGTTAAGATTACTATTAACTGTCTACTGCTGATATTCTTCGGTAGTTTCCTTTAGAAATCTTTTAAAAAACATCCAAGTAATAATCCATCAAATTTGAATCAGCTTTGTCCAAGAGATTTTGTTTTTTATTTTATTAGTTTTAGTTTATCCTCGTAAAAAGAAAATACATAAATAATTCCAAGTCAATAACTCGAAACTATTAAAACAGAAAATATATATGGGTAAAAACTATATTAGCTCTTACGTTTTTAATATTTCATTTAGGGTTTTTTAAATAATTGTTTTTAAATAAACTGAAAAAAATAATGGGCTTAGAGTAAGATTATTTACATAAAAACTATGTACTTAATGTTTAAGGCAGTTTTTCTCAACCTGGGGGTTCGAAATTAGCTTCCAACTTTACACATAAACAATAATGAAATCATTTTGTGAGAAAAAAAATCATTATTCTTCATACGTGGATCTGTATTAGAAACACACCAAAACAAATTGTTATCAAGTGATTAGACGATTCCTGTATTTAATTCTTAGCGTAGCAATATACGAATCCTTTTCACAGAGGTGGCGAAAAGGATTAATATTTTCAATGATTCACCTTCGTTTGTGACTAAATTTCCAAATTCACTTCGACGAGCAAACCAAAACTTAATAAATCTTCATATGTGAATTGTAGTCGTAACGTTTTATCGGCAGACATTTCGATGAGCTGGTCATAAATCTCAACTGGTATCTTAGCAGCTGCAATGTTTTCACTAAATGGATTCAGTCCATTTCTTAATCATTTTTATCTACCGGGAAATACTCTTTTGACTGAATCTTTAGCTCACGCAAATGCAAAAGCATCTTCATGCTAACCAAATTGTGGTGAATATGTAAGTATCTTCTTCATCGAAATCTTTCTCAATATGAGTGGAAAAATTTCAAAATTTTTGCGTTGAAGGTTAATAATCCAGATATCAAGCTCTTAATTCAAGCATGAACTTTATCTAATAAAACTTTTTTATCACGTCCTTGAAAATTAAAATTCAAATCATTTAAATGCGAATATACATTAGCCAAGTAAGCCATTAACAATATATACTCATTGTTATGTAAAAAAACGTTGAGAATGTTTGTTTATCCTGGAAAAATATTATTAATTCATCACTCAATTCCAATATCCACCTTAACACTTTCCCCTGTGATCACCATATGACTCCTGTATGGAAAAGAAGTGATGTGTTTTTCTTTTTGCCCATTTCATCACATAGTTTAGCAAACGTGCGATGAATTATTCTGTAATTGTTACCGTTTAACAAAATTAATCATCTTTACAGCTTTACAAAGAATTTGTTTGAGATTTTCTGGCATATGTTTTGTGTCTGTAAAGGAAGCAGCGGGTCCATTTCGCCATTGGTACAAGACGATCTTCTAATTTTTTCAGAAATCCTGTGTTTTTTCTTTTTGTTGTCGCCTTTGCATCATTACTACATACTGCAATACATTTTTGTCCAGTATACGTTATAAAGTTTAGTAGCACATAAAAAAACATCAAAAAGACAATGTCCTGTCGCATGAACAGGTAATGATTTGCAAAACACAAAGTCATCTTTGATAAATTTGTTCCTATCGCATTCATATCTTACAAAACATAAGAACTGAGGAATATTTGCTACATTTGTTGATTTATCAAATTGAAAATTAAAAAATTCACTTGAACTCGCTTGCTGAATTATCTGATCGCGAACATCAGCGGCCATGACACCGATTCGCCTTGATACTGTGTCGTTAGAAAGTGGAATTTTTTTGCTTCTTCCACGCCTATTAAAAACACTTACCAAATATGAGGTTTTCTGCGATTGTTTGGGGTTTGGACATCTTAGCTTAATGGTACGAGATATGATGCTTCAAGTGTAGTTATATCAGTATGGCTTCATTTACAAATAGAGACTTGATTTCTCAAAATATATAATTTTCTTTCGAAATGTACCTAGGATTAGTTTCCAAGAGTCGAATTAAGTTTGATGGCCTTACGCTTTTATCAGACAGAACTTGAAAGCAATCAATTCACTGTGGCTTTCCATCTAATGAGGTAAAATTATAATTTAATCAATTTTCATTGTACAATCTTGTCTTTTTACCAGTCGATTCACTGGATGTAGATGGCTCACTTTGTTTTTTCACAAATTTATCCACTTTGCATAAGAATATAATTGGAAAAAACAGCACACTAAAAAACCGTAATTTCATTTATTACTATTTTCAATGAAACTGCGCTTTTGTAAACTTAAATTAAGGCACCAGACACAAGTTTTGCAATGGAAATTAAACTAACGTTCTGCAATCTGTTACGCCTCTTTTATACCGTTGAGAGCAAGAGTGTTCAAACGAATCATATGCTTGTTCGAACATGACGCTGTCATAGCTCATATTATGCAATATTGTACACTTCATACATGCATTTTTTTATACCCGACGCAATTAACGCAGGTTTTAATTAGGTTTCATTGGGTTAGAGTTGGGAAGTTGCGAATTATTCATTATCTTTTTTTTTTACTTTTTGCGGGTGTCGTGGAGCTAAAAAGGTTGAGAATCACTGGTTTAATTGCGAGTTTAAGCATCTTTATATCATTGCAAATGAGGAAATCAACTCCTTCCTCATCTGTTACCTAAATATATTGGCTAAAATTTATCACCGTAGCTGTAAAATGCTTTGATGATGACCAGTATCTATCGGCAAGTCGCACACTACAACATACCCTTTAAGTTACTAAAATTTCTCCTTCTATACTGTAGAAAAAAATGACGGGGTTTCTCTTTGGGTTTCCCCGTTAACCTCACTGTAAATGCGAGATATATCCTAGCTATAAAAGTCAAAAACAAATTAAAAGAGCAAAATTAATAATATAGGTGTATTTATGACGTCAACGTTGAAACTCAGTAGTAGTTCTACTCGGTCGAATCAACAGTTCGGCGCTGTAGACTGTACGATAAACCGTACCATATTTTCACTACAAGAAAAATCTAAAATTTGAAATAGAATACAACCCAAAAGTAATTAAAACAATCACAACAGAACGTAAAATTTCATTCGTAGATACAGCCCAGCTTGATAATCTATCTCAGGTCACATAATTATTATCACAGTATTGAAAATCAACATTTCTAATATCTCGCCAATCTTAAATTCTCTGAGGACATCTAAGGTGCTTAAGAAAACGAAATTGTAAAATTAAACCACCGGGTTGGTCTAGTGGTTATCTTGTCGTCGCTTAGTTGTTTAACAGCCGATTTTCGAAATTGAAGGTTCTTAGGTTCAAACCGAAGTATAAGTTATTTGTTTTTATATGAATTTGAATACTGAACAGTGCATACCAGTATGCTTTAGTGGTCCAATTTACCGCATACCTCAGAAACGGTCGCCCTGAGTCTGGTTAAGATTCATTTATATGTTATACATATAATCATCCCATCGGGCCGCGGGGGATTGTTTATTGGGGACAGATTGCAAATACACGTTTAGAAAAAAATTGTAAAATAACAATGAGTTCTACTGTCAATAATGTATTTTTTTCAATTCAATAATGAGCCTAAGTACATAAACATGAAATTTAAAACAACAAAAAAATTGTATTCATTCGCGTACAGTATTATGATAAATTTCAAAACAAGGTTCTAAACAAAATCCCGGTGAACCGTCACATTTACCGCAAAAATAATTTGTATTTTTCCTTTTTCCTGCAATATAGCAAAATTTACAACGTTTTCTTTTAACGTGTCCGCTATCAGATCTTTCCAATAATTTAGGTAGATGCTGTATTATAGGTTTTTGAACAGGTTCATCCTTCGATATATTTCCAAAAAGTAAATTATCTATAATATTTAAACGAAAGTCATAAAAATTCAACTTTTTTCTTGAATATTTATTATACAAATAATACGAATTCAACATTAATATTTCCAAAATATGTGAGAATAATTTTAAGTACCATCTGACTGATTTTTTATTAAATCCGTTGTACGATAACATGTGTTCTTTTCGATCCGATCCGTTCATAAATTTATTATATTGTATAATAGTATTCGGAATTAATTTGGATTCACCCTTTTTATTTTTTGAATCCATAAATTCTCCTGTATGTTCCGTCGAGATGAAGGTAAAGGTATTTTTATCTCTCCATTTACCGATAATTATCCCGTCAGAATAACGCGTAATTAAATCACCTTTTCTTAATTTTACCGATACCACTTCTTCACAATTTCCGTTGCGTGATTTTTTTACTAAACCGGTAAAATATGTGTTATGAGCTAACAATGTTGCCGCCAAAAGAACACTGCTATAAAATTTATCCATATAAACCGAATGTCCTTTATTTAACTTTTCTTCTAATAACTCTAATACGACTTTTTGCGTATTATTTGCCTGTCTGTTCGCATCGTCATCGCTTCCTGTATAAACTCTTACTTTTAGTACAATTCCAGGCGGTTCGATTAAAACGCATACTTTAATACCGTAATCCGATGATAAATCGTGTCTTTCTCCTTGAATATCATGACGGAAATTTAATCTACTGCACCATGAAATCATCGATTCTTCGATTATTAATTCTTTATTGGGATAATATATATCACGCATTTTATTATTAAAATAATCGATAATTCCTTTAATTTTATTAAAACTTTTATTTGTTTTAACCGTAATATTTTGATTATTACCATTTGAAAAACAAATACTACTTATAATTAAAAGAAATCTATCCCGACTCATATGTCTTGAAAAACATGGAAAATTAAATAATCTGTTTTTTTTCCAATAATCTTGTATATGATTCATTTTAATCGTACCCATGTGAAATAACAATCCGATAAACGTTTTCATCTCTTTAATATTTAAACTTTTCCATTCCGCTATACTCGAATGTTTTTTTACCAACACAGAATTTAATAAAGTGTAAGCGTTTTTATTAGATTGTTCAACGATTTGTTCAAAAAAAGTTTCATCGATTAATAAATTAAAAAAATCCATAGGCGATGTACCGAGCGGCATATGTAACAAACCAGGTTTTTCCGTAAACAAAAAACTACTTAACGGACCATTTATTGTCCATTTACACACGCTTTGGAAGTAATTATTATCTATATCGTTTATGATTAAATCTTTAATATAATTAGAATCGATATTACAAGTTATTACCTCGTATTCTTCTTCTTCTTCTTCATCGTCATCGTAAATACTTCTGTTGGTAATGTCAGAGTAATTCAAATACGATAAATCACTTGCACCATCTTCAACATCTTCGCTTGTAGTCGAACAATTCGCTTCTTCATATTTTAAAATATCATCGGTCCTTGCATCCGAATCCAGTCGCATTCGTTTTGATTTAGAACAACCTGGCTCTTGGTCGGTCATGTTAAGTTGATATAAAAGAACGTTTATGTAAGAAATAATTGTTAGAAAAACTGTGGAATTTTGAAAATAAATAAAAAAAGTCGATGGAAGAAAGTTAAAAAAAATAAATATCCACGCTCACCGTTTGACTGCCGATCTCGTACTACTACGACGTTGTTCGGTTGTTCGTACGGTCGACTCAATTGTTGAGTCATCGGCATTTCTCGGTCGAACTCGCCTGACCCATATGTCGAGTCACGTGAAGCGGACGTGTGTTGTTTTATACAAGGTCATCGTAATTTATGGTCTGTAATTATCTAGTATCTAACTGCCGTAAAGAAACTCATCGATTTTATTTTTCTATTCTTTTAACAAATTATCTTTTTAAGCACATCGTAAACCTTAGATAAAAAAATAATTTATTATACAGCCGCATTTATTTAACTTTAAATAAAATTTTCAATTTAATTTAATCAGTGTATAATTAATTTCACATTAATATTTTTAATTAAATGTAATAATAACTATTGTTCGAATTATTTAACTTATATTTTTATATATAAATTGGCATCCCTGTCGTTGCCTGGTTACTTGCACTGTATGGTTACTTGCGTTTCCTGTCGCGGTCACTTTTTTTTATTTTATATTTTTTTAATCAAGTAACCGGAGACAGGTGCAGCCAGTCGCGCCACACATACAATTACAGCAACATTGGCTGTGTTGGTTGACGGTCTAACCAACACACGGTGTACAGCAAAAATCCGAAAATGTATTTTAGATATTTATCTGAGGAATATTTGCAAGCCTAAATCTAATGAATATCTCTTTTACTAAAGTCGGAAATGGGGAAAATTTACAATCATTGTTCAAATTTTTTTTACCTTTCGTCACTCCTTTCAAGAACGAATTTCGAAAAATCCAGACATTCACATGAAGATTACAGAAACCAGAAATCAAGTTGATTACTTCATTTGTTGCCAAGAAACTAAAAAAAAAAAAAAAAAAAAAAAAAAAAAAAAAAAAAAAAAAAAATAGTAAATTTCATTGTTACTTCATTTTAAGTCTTTAAATATAAAATTTCAAAGAACCCTTTTTTGATTTGCACGTACGCCGTAAGAAGAAGATATATACAAATTTTCATCTGGACATTGTTTATAAATCACTCACGACATTTATATATAAAAACAATTATAAAATACTGCACTATAAAACAATTTAATTTATATATAATAAAATTAATAAAAATAAATTTTGTGAACTTAGAGAACACAGGTTCAAATGTCCACACAACAGAATTAAGTTTATTAGGGCATGAATAGTTGGATGTATGTGTGCGTGTGTGTGTGCGCGCGCGCGCGTGTATGAATATTTCAATAGCTATTTAATTAATGGCAATGATTAAACCTTTTTGTCTCGAGGTTGGATAAGATTCATTTATTTTAATACAAATGGGCTAATTACAACTATTTTAAGTCAATATAGTAATACCAATTAACATAAAATAGTAATAATGATGCACTATAAAATTAATTACTAAAAAATCTAACCTGCTTCAAATGTTTTAGATATTCTTAAACTTTATGAAATTAAAATAATAGTTAAATAAGTAAACAAGTCTTTGCTTTATGTTTATACAGATTACCTTGAGAATTATCATTGTGCGTAATGTTATTATTAGGTTAGGTAAGCTTAAATATTAGGCTACGAGAATCTTGTAGTTCAATTTCGATAAATAAAGGTAATATATATATTTCAATGTACGTCTTTTTAAAAGCTTTTATTTAACTCGCGTTAGGAATAATTAAATCTTGCAACTGCTGTGATTTTTGATCTATCGTATGAAAATCAATGAAATTTGTTACACGTATGTAACTTCGATGACAATAAAGCACTACGGTGACGGAATTTGATATGACCCACCCCCACGCCTACACGCACTACCCCTACGCTAAATTCATACGTTTAGTTGAAAATTTTCATTTCTCATAAACTATCGTATGAAAATAATTGAAATTTGTTGGTACACATGTGTAAAAATAAATATTTTTACTTTTTAGTCTTAATAAACAAACAAACTTGAACAAACAATAATATTCAGATATAAATATTATTAAGAATATTTTTTTTTTATGTAAAAAGTTTATTGTTCATTAAGACTAAAAAGTAAAAAATACAAAAAAAAATACAAAAAAATTACAAAAATATATTTGATTACATATAAAAAATTATTTTTTAAAAAAAAGCTTTTATTTAACTAATATTAATATTAACTTTAATAAAAAAAAGGAAACAAATTAGAAAAATCCTCTAAAAAGTAAAAAATAAGAATTAAATTAAATTGAGAATTTTAAACAAAAAAATATAATATAACAAATATAAAAATGCATTGAAAACTAAAAAATAAATTATATAAATAACTAATAAATAACCAATAAATAAAAAATATATAATTTTAATAATTATTAAATTTTTAAATTAAAAGTAAGTAAAAGAGTGGTGGAACTGCAGCGCCGCTGTGGTGGGAGAACTGCGCGACGGTAGTGATGCTTGTATCAGCGCGTCCGTATACTGTGCGCCTGCTCCCATCTGAGTTGCCATTGTGTTCGCCCGCCGATATTAAATTAGGCATATATGTGGTAACTATATATATATATGTACGAGGGATATCTCTAAAGTAAAGACCGCTGGTAAATTTCTCTCCTTAAGGTTGGCGAACCTGTATCGTTCATGGCCACGCTAGTAATGTACACACTGCATTGTTGTCTGTAAGTTGTCGCATTGTAGTACCTTTGATTACGTTGAGTTATATTATAAAATGAACAGGAAAATCGATGTTGTGCCGTCTGTGAAATACGTGATCATACGTTTTTTAAACCACCAAAACGTTAAGCCGGCTGAAATCCATAGGCAGTCGGTTGCTGTGTACGGTGATAATGTAATAAATGAAAGAGACATCCGAAAATGGTGTGAAAGGTTTAAAAATAACAGAACTAATCTGCTCGACGAAGAACGTTCAGGAAGACCCTCGACAATCATCGGGGACTTTTGAAATGCGTCGATGATGAAATCAGAAAAGATCGCCGCTCGACGATTTCCGACCTGGCCCTTCTTTTTTCTGATGTTTCAAGAGCTATTATCGGTCACATTTGTTCACGAACATTTAGGCTTCAGAAAGTAGTTCGTTGATTTACTGAATGTGTTGCTTGCTTTACTCAATCCGACAAATTATGATAAAGGAATTTGTTTAGATATTAGTTTAAATGAAGAATAATTCAGTGCTGTCTATGTAGAAATACGCCTAAATTGGTTCATTACTTCTATGCAGTAAACAAGGTAGAATTGCTGCCCGTATAATTGAAACGGTAAAAAAGGTTTTTACACAGCTTTCCTTTAAATAATTTTTTTTAATAAAATGATGCTTAGTTTAATTAAATCTTATAAAAAAAATCTCATAATATTAATACCGAGACAAAGATAAAAAATTTAATGTTTCTCTAAGTATGATACCATTTCTTGAATTGCTTTTTTGCGTACATTACAGATCTGTAAATACAATTTTTCTATCACCCTTTGTTTTAAATAAATACGCTTCAAAAAAATTAAGGGAACATATAGTTAAAAACTATAAAATTTATAATTTTGCATAGCCATACTTGTGTAAGAATGATTTCGTTGAGGCTTTCCTTTTATAAATAGCCTTAGGCACATCTCAAATTAATGTCCGACAGTAATCGGATAGCATGTTAGTATTCCATTTCCCTTTATAGCGGCTTTCCATCACCGAAATGTCTTGATGGAAATGTTCACCGTGTTCGTCACTTACGTCTCCGAGGTTGTCCGGAAAAAATCCAGATGTGAGTGGAGGAAATGTATTTTCAAAGACATATTATATCCCACACCTCTGTATGACGTAAGAAGTTGATTAACAATATCGTGGTAATTGTCGGATTTTTGTTTGCCGAGAAAATTTTGGCAAACGTCTTTAAATGAAGCCCAAGCTGCACTTTCTACATTATTTATCATTGAGTTAAATGCATCATGTTTGACCAACTCTCTTATTTGAGGGCCGTTTGAGGACCAACAATTTAATTTTTCCTTCACTTACATTTGGAAATTTCTGTCTGATGTACAAAAATCCGGGACTATCCCTCTTCATTGCTTTTACAAAGTTTTTCATTAGTCCTAGCTTGATATGGAGAGGGGGTAAAAATATTTTTTTGGACTCAACTAAGGGCTCATGAATAATATCTTTCCCATTTGGAGTTAAGTTGTCTCGTTTCTTCCAATCTTTGGTAACATAATGTTTATCCCTAGATCGACTGCCCCATTCGCAAAGAAAACACATGTACTTGGTATATAGCCTAACTGCATGCTTAACAAAACAGCTATAACTTTCAAATCACCACATATGTTCCAGCTATGGTTTTTATAATTTATTTTTTCAAGAACGTCTTTCATCACATTGTATGTCTCTTTCAAATTAATACCATAAACGATTGGTATCCAAGGATATTTGTTATCGTTGTGTAGTAGAACCGCTATTAAACTCTATTTCGACGAATCTATGAAAAGGCGCCAGTCCTCAGGTTTATGAACTTGTCCTAAGTGCAACATAAGCTCATCAATACTTTTGCAATAAACCAAATTATTTCATCAATAAAGTACTAAGAAAGTTCTTTTTGTCGGCTTCGAAAGCCCGAAAATTTTGTATTTTTTTGATGTAAATTCTAACCTTGTAGTCTTGATCCTACCAGTTAAGCTTGATTTTTCGATAAATTTAAATCCCTAAACGAGTCATTTAAATTATCATGTGATATAAGATGTGGCTAATTGGAAGTTAATTCAAAATCAAAATCATTGTTGTCTTCTTCAGTACTGCCTGATTCTTCATCTCTGCTTTCGAAATATACATTCACAGGTGGCTCAGGAACTGGAATAATTTCACTGTGAGGTACAGGCCTGATTGCAGATTGCAATGAAGGATATTTTACAGTATGTTTAGATATTTTAGAAATTCCAGACGTACTTATTAAACAAACATGATCCTTTGGTTCACGCCAAACCATAGGTACACCAAATGGCAAAGCCTTCCGTGTACCTTTCAGTCATCCTCTTAAATATACAGAAAAATTAGTGCATATTATATGAGGAGCCCACGTCTTATCCTGATTATTAATTTTACACTGAAAGTACAAATGATATGCTTTTTTAATTAAAGGTGTAATATTTTTTCTATTTGATTTTACGGTAAACTCACCACATACATAGCAAAAGACATCCACATCGTTTAGACAATTTTGAGGCTTATGACACTGCACTGTTAACAAACTTAACAAACAAATAAGACTAAACAAAATTAATTCATTCTTAAGTCCAGTGCTTAATAAATACAACACAGCAGTGTTTTCAGCTACATTTGTTGACCTGCACAGACATGATTAATCTTTGCCATGAAGGCTCACTTTTAAGTATTAGATATGATGCCATAATATGACTATGATATGATTTAATTCTTTGTCTGGTATTGTTTATTTATAGCTTACAAGTTATGTTAGCTCATTTTTTATTGTTTAACAAAGTTAAACAATAATTGTTTAGCTTTTGTTAACAAAATACAATATAGAATCTTAAAATGCTAACATTACGTTGAAAAATGAAAAAAAATTCTTTAATTACAATTTAAAACCTTTTCAAAAATGGTGGGTGGTAGAAAGATTCTGAGTTCATATTCGTTTTCAGCATCAAAAAAGAGATTAAAATCTTGTATTGCATGTTAGGAAACAAAAATTATGTTTTTCATTGTAATCTCTGCATGAGTAAAATTTAACAAACTATACTTCCTTATAGCCCATCACATTTTAATTTTGAACTTTATTTCACTAAAGACGGAACTAATTTTTTTTTTTATAGTCCAACAGATTAATGATATGACAAAGGATCTACATCAGTTGTAGTACAGATATTTTTTTTTCTTAGAAGTACTGGAAATGAACTTTTACGTCTTTCAATTTTTAGATCATTTTACAAGTTGAATTTTGTAGAATACGATTATGCAATTCATATTTAGGAAAGAAGCTAATCGGTAAAAATATTAAACAACATTTTAAACTGTCCTCATCAAATTTTACATTGTACTCGTAAAATTTATATCTCCTAGTAACTATCGGATATTTTTTTTGTCTTGAAGCCGAATTTATTCAAACACAATAAATTACTGTCAATTTCACGTTGTATTATCTCTCAACTGAACTGGATATAAAAAGTTTGAGTATAAACGTTTTACTAGTTCATAATAAGTAAATTATAAGAAGAAATTTTCAAACTGAGAATAAAATTTAGCATATTAAAATTTATACAAATATTTCTTATTATTAATAATTTACTCTTCCTAATGAGGTTATTTTTGTAATGCGTAATTCAGATAATGCGTATTACCTTATGTTATGAATCTGGGTGTCTGTTTTTAAAACTACGCGAATTATAAAAGAGGGTTTAAAGCCTGAGGGATAGGCGAGCATGTAATAAGTGCGCACGTTCAGTCCAGCGCTCTTAGCAATTAAATTAAGGATATCTTCAGGCTGTCACATGATCTAACGTGTTTTTTAACGTGTCCATGTAATTTTTCTTTTAAAAAGATTTTTTAGTGATGATATCCGGAATAAATTATAACGGAAATGAGATTTCTTTAAAATAAATTTAAAAAAAATTTTGAAATCATTTCTAAGAGTAAGATTTGGACACTTGAAAAAACCGAATAAAACTGAAATTTAATTCTTTTTTTAAAATTAGTTAAGAATAAACAAATCAGAAATGAAAGGAAGCTTTTACTGTTAAACTGCTTTATTTTGTAATTATTTTTAAATGTTGATCATCAAAAAATTCTCAAGCAGTATTTTCCACTTCTTATATATATATATATATATATATATATATATATATATATATATATATATATATATATAATATAAAACTACTAATTTTATATTTTTAAGTTAAATATACATTTATAAATGAATATTACATAAGCTCGATTTTAAAGAATTTATTTAAAACCCTTAGTTTTGTTTTCTGCGTTGAAAAACTTTAGATATTTTTTTGTTATAACAGCCGCTTGGGTTAAGGGTAATATATTTGTGCTGTATTTTCAACTTTCTATGACATCGGGAGTGACCTTTTTAGGATCGGACAGAAGATAAAATACGAAGGATAGAGGGAGACAGAGGAACTGTCATCTGTAAGAACATTTTTTGTTTACTTCATTGTAGAGAAAAAGATAACGTTTATTTTTAGGCCTTTATAATAATTTATTTATTTAGCTTTTTTTTTATTTTATCTAAACCGGGAATTATTAATGATAATTGACGTAGATATCAAAATAAAATAGAAAAAAGTTTTACAAATATATGGGGTTTTTTAACCATATATTACCATAAAAGCATCTTTTAAAAAATCCTCACAAACTTAAAAAATCATCATCATCATTTTAATGGTTCTGAAGTTATGTAAAAATAAATATTTATACCGATCAAATTATAATTTTTTCGGGCTAGTTTTGTGTACAAGTATCTTCTGTTCGCTAATCGTTCAGTTGAATAGGAAAGATCATGCGATTTGCAGTTAGCATATTCAACTTCTTTTATACATAATATCTCTACTACAAGAATTTTCTGCTTTTTGGATAGGAATCTCATAGTGTTGGGTAAGTTACATATCTCATTCTAAGCATTAAGAACGACTCTCAGATGTCTCGTAAAAGTGTCTTTTTCCCCTTTTTTTCAACCTTTTTAAGCACCCCTATGGAAACCGGTCTCCGCCGTTAAGCAAACGCAGTTCCCATAGGCATGCCGTGGCAGCAGACTACCACCCCCTATCATGACCCAAATACCCCTATCATGACCCCGTTGGGCTTCTCCCAACGGGGTCCCCACGGTATCGACAGAGACCATAGACATCTCTCTTCTGGCATGCCCATGACCCCCTCCCCCGTAGGGCTACTCTTCCCATCCTATCCTATAATGGGCAACATGTCCCCATTACCCCTCGCGACCCATCTCGAGGGTCCCTAGTCTTCATCGAGTAGCGCCGACCCACCTTCCTCTTACATTTCGGGTGACCATCACCCTCGTCACAACAGGGCTGCCTCCCTGGCCCTAAACGTCGCCACGCTTCGTCCCCCTGCCCTGCCAACTGCTTTTTTTTAATTTAAATGTTTTTATATATATATATATATATTTTATATTTTTTAATTAGATTTTCTCGTAAGAGTGTCTGAGAATACTGATTGTTACCAGGTTCGTTTATCTTAAGATGCTTAACATCCTTGAAGACATCATCGGAGTGCTTAGCTGAATTCAAATTAATTGATCTAATTCTCAAAGAAATTCATATTCCGTAAATATTTCAGTGTTGAATTTGCTTTAAAAGACAGGAAAAGGTAATACCAAAAAACTCTTGTTGTGAAAAAATAAACCTCTTTATGATCGATAGCATTATTGAAATCCTGTAAAAATACTATTGTTATTTTTTTTTCAAAATGACTTATTTTAAATATTCAGCATTACTTAACTGGCGCTTCTCTTTATAATAGCATTAATATCTTACTTTTGATGCAAATTATTATTTTTATACAATCCGGCTTTTAAGAGATATTTTATTTATTTATGATCTTAAATATTGTTCAATAGAAGCCCAGAGCCAATAATTCTGATAGTTCTACCTTCAAATTTTTCATATAAATAAATTGTGGTACAAGATGCATGAAATCACCTGTAACACGCATATTCGGAGACGATCACAAAAATACATTCGATGTTCGATTTTTAATAATAATTTTGTGACGTGAGGATAACATGGAAGGCTTTAAACGCTGTTCGATCGTAGGATCTGTCAACAGTCCTATTGCTATTATTCTTTGTCCGTTTGTATGTAATTTTCACGGAAACTCAACTTGCTTCGATGTCGTCTTCTACTGAAACCACTCCAGTGGTTACTTTGTACTTCTGTCAGAATTTTTACCGGCTATCCTTCTCTGAATAGATCTTGCAGTTTTAGTAAATCTTATCCCAGTTTCTGGTAATTCATTGGTTGTTTTGCTTTAACATACTTCAACTACCCATTGACGATTTATAAATGCTGCTGTTGCTTCCATTGCCTAGTTTTCAGCTTCCAGAACGCATTAGCTCGTATTCTATCAATGAATCGTAGATCCTTCCTATCACATTCATTTCCTTTTTGATAGAAACGTTTTGGTAATTTTATTTGGTAGAAGAAAAGAAAATTGTTTTACTCCAGAATAATTTTTGTTCACATCCAACTTTTTTTCTTTATCTTAACACCTCTGGTTTTGAACAACTTACGTAGTTAAACGTTCAGGATACATAACAACATAAACGTAGTTTAAACAGAATAAAAACTGAATAATTATTTAATATGTAGCATTTTGTATACTTTAAACCCGTATGAAACTCCTCTCTTAAGGATTTGAATCGCTCAGGATATATTCTAGGAAATTAATTCAATAGGCGATAAAAATAAAAATGTATTTAAAAAACGTTTGCTGGTTGGAATTTTAAACGAGGAATTCATCCCTTATGGTGAAATCTTCTACTGAAAAAATACAATGGATAATTTCGCTATCCAAAATGATGCTGTAACAGTACGGTTTAAAAATACCATAGCAGTACGCTGAAAAAGGGATTCACCGATTTATCCAGTAACTCTTTTTCTAGTAAACACCTGCAGATCTACACGGGTTTTTAAAGACTGCTCGTGGAATATGTGTGTAATGGAATATCTGTAACCTGAAAACTGTATGAAACTATTAAAATCCTGAATTAATTTTATAATGCAAGATGATTATATAATGCAGTTCCCTTAGGAATGCATGCATTCTTTTTATTGCTCTGTTAGACGTGTACAGTTTATATAAAATTCTACTACAACTACTTGCAGATTACATAATTCGCGTAGGTTACATAATTACTTAGAAACTTAACATTCCTTTATTGAAAATCGATACACCATATAATTTTTTTTTCATGAACTGTTCGAAAACATGTTTTTCAAAACCTACTCGTAGGTTAATCATGTAAGTAAAAAATTGTTTAAATCGTAAAATAATAAATTATTTACATAAAATATTATTTTGTGAATAAATTCGATCATATTTTATATATTACTAATGATCGTGTAAAATACTATCTTATCTTTTAACATGTCAAAAAGGTTTTAATTAGCTCACGCTTAGTAAGGAAAATAAAGATTAGTGGTTTACTGTTAACTTAATACACATAAATTTTGTTCTTAACCATCAAAATCAAATTCAACATAATATAAGTGATGTTCAGTCCTATAAACCTTCAAAATAAATGAAGGTTTATAGATTTATAATCCTACACCTTCAAAAAGAACTGGTTGAATAATAAACATCATAACTCTCACAGAAAGCAACTCCGACTACTGAATTTTATACTCACCGAATTTTTAAATGCGTTACAGTCATAACAAAAAGGACTTTGATAGAATGTATAAAACAAGAAATATTTGTATCCCTTTTTGTTTAAAACATCGCATTATAAATTCGTATAAAAAAATCAATAGTGGATGTCGATAGACTAACCCCCAGAATAAAGAATTTGAGAATGTCAAAAATCCATAATTAATTAAATGAAAATGATTTGGCAAACAAAAAATCCAGGGCGTTCCGGAACGTATTAGCCCAACTTCAGGAACTGATTCAAGACTCCAAAATGAGTAAAAAAGTTCATATCGACATAAGTCGTATTTTTCTTTGTTTTCCTTCTGGCCACTATTTTGTGATTTTTCAACAATCTCAGGAACGGATAAACTTACTTTAATTAATTTTGGCAAATCGTAGACTCCTGTCTTGTTCTACAAAATAAAAAATTGTGATAATTTTTGTTAATTTATTATTATTATAAATAAATTTTATTACATTTCGTGGAGGAAATAAACAGGCAAAATATTATCAGCTTGCATTACGGTTCACAAGTGTACTGCCGGGTTAATTGTCGTAAATAACTCGATTTCTTGTCAACGGACTTTTACAAATGAGGAGTAATTTTTTTTTAAATCAAATTCTTAATAAATTTTATAGAAGTAAAACTTTGATCAAACAAATAATTACAAAGATATTGAAGATTAAAAAATTAAGATGGGCGCCATTTTGAAAATTTTTTAGGTGACGTTTCCAAAGTTTTCTATTTTGTAGAACAAGACACTAGTAGATTTGACAAATTTAATTAAAGTAGGTTTACCCGTTGGTGGGAAATAATTTTCTTGTTGAAAATCACAAATTGGCGTCAAGAAGGAAAATTGGTCTTAAGCGTTGATATGAATGTTTTTGCTCATTTTAGTGTCCGGAATCAGTTTCTGATGTTCGACTAATACAATCCGTATCACAATACATATCTACCTAACTGCTTTTTTTCCAAATCATTCAGTTGAGAATTTCTGTTCTGATAATTAAGTTTTTTTTTTTTTAATAAAATTACCTGTTGTTAACGTAACTTTTTTTTGAATGATTCATTTTTAAATAAAGTGAACAATTATAGAACCATGTCACAGTTAAAGTGAATAGAACATTCAATATAAATATTAACCGTTACGTTAATCTTTAGTAGATTTATTGCGAATTGAAAAATAAAAAATGTTTTATTCAAGGGATAGATTTATCTAAAACATATTGCTCTACAGGTTTTAAAAAACCTGAAATTTCTCTTATGGATTCGATACTTAATTCTATGAATGTTTTTTTTCTTTTTTCTTACAACGTGCACGCTGAAGAATATAAAGAGAAAAAAGCTGGCAATTAATTTTTAAAATCAACATTTTAGTTGTATTTGTATCTTCATGGTAAAAAAATAACTTTTTATTGAAAAACAATAGCCAAAATTATGAATTCTTTTGTTTTCATATTTTTAAATAAAAATATTTATTTCTAATTTCATGATACGAAGTAAAATAAATAAATATAAAAAAAGGATTATTTCTATACTAAAAATTATTAATTTTTAATAAATTAAGACTGCTTTTCATTTTGGGAGCTCCCATACTAAAAGAAAAGCATTCGAGTAAAAGAAATTTTAAAGAAATAATCTCTAATTGATGATAATAAAAAAAGAAATTCAACTGTTAAAAAATACAAAGTACAGCCACGATTCTAAATAAACGTAGCCACGATTCTAAAAAATCTAATTTTATTGGAAAGGGGTGAACATATTTTGCTAATTTATTTTTTTAAGTAGTGAAGTGGTATCAAAAAATAAAGATTTTTACATTACTTAAATGCAATTTGAAACTGACGAGATGGATTTAAATTCAAGATAAATTTAAAAGACAACACAAAAAATTAGTTAAACATTTTAAAATTTTTTTTATTACCACAGACCGTTGAATGAGATGAGCAGAGAACGGTTAGCAAAGCGGTTTGTAGGCCAATTGATATAAAAAATATAGATGCAAAAAATTCCAACTCGTTCGAAAGCATGATATAGCTAAAAAAAAAAAAAAAAAAAAAAAATTAAAATAAAGTATTTTTTGGGAAAGAGATGAATAAATATTGGAATTTATTTAAATATTTATTTATTTAAATATTGGAATATTGGAATCGTTTTTCCAATTTTTGTAAAAATTTAATACAGTATTTCTCCTAGAAGGTACTACTTGTCTACCAAATTTTAAGAAAATCGATCCACGGGGTCCAGAGTTGTAAGACCAAATATAGGCCACCTACGTGCATACGCACATACAATATACGTACGTATGCATAAATATTCGTCTGACAAAAATATTTGTCAGTTGTAAACTTTGTCAGTTTAGTTACCTTTTTGAACTTGGGAGTATTGGAATAATTTTTTTTTTGTAGATTATTTACAATTTATTTTTATCTTTTTTAATATCTCCTTAAGGCAAAAGTGCAATTTTTAAATTTTTTTTGACCGATCTGTATGTGTATTTTCCCGTTACAGCTATATCAGCACATATCGCTGTAGCTGGAAAAGTAAAATATAATTTTTTTAAACATTTAAAAATTATATTGTGACATTTTTACCACCTATCTTTTATTCTTTGTACAGTATGTATTTCCGAGTTTGTATTGTATGTACAGTACATTACAGTACAGTATGTACAGCATGTTCCGAGTATGTACAGTATGTATTGTATGAGTTTGAGGCGTAATAATTTACTTAATGATAAGGAAAGAATTGAAAGGTGTTTTATGATATTACTCATTCAATTTTCTACCCGACTATGCAATTTCATTTCAGTACTGAAATTCATTCTACAGAAATTGAAGGGGTAGTATTTTTTTCAACTGATTTTTAATCTAACATAGCTTTGTATTTTCCTTAACGAACAATTTTTTTTTTTAATATACCTGTAACAATTACCAATTACACTAAACTCATTATTCTCGCCCGATTTGAGTTGTTTTGGACGAATTGTTTCCCAGCTATGGCAAGTTTTGTAAATAATTTTCATTTCAAACGGGAACGGTTATTTTTAGAAATTAAATAAACTAATATATTTGTTTTTAAATACGAAAAAAAATTCTCCTGCTCTAAAGTAGAAGTTTGTAAAATACACCTTGTTATCTTATAAACCTTATGAAAGACTGGAATATAGTGCTTCTTAAGGCTGTGACGCAAGTAGAGACCTGAGACGTCCAACTAATCATTCAGAGCTGGTTTCTCTGAAAATAATCATTTTCACTATACAATCTGCCCCTGCGGTAAAAAAAATGAGGATGTATCCCGTAGGGCTGAATATTACGTGAATTTCGGTGAGTTTGGTATGCTACAATGAATATAACCGTTTAATTGCTAAGTGAAGAAGACAATGTGAAAATTTTTCATTTCTCAGTTTCCCTTGTAATCTTTGCATAATTCGCTTGTTATGCTTGAAAATAGATAATCATTTTCAAAAGAAACTTAAGACTCATGTCACGCAACCTACAACCATTATAGTTATGATACTTTGAATGTTTTAATACAAAAAAAAGAGAACGATAATTAAAATGAAATATTATTAGAAGGGTTGAAATAGTATTTGAAAGAATTTTTTTTTTTAAATATCTGCAGCAGAAAGGAAATAACAATAAAGATTAGTGTGTGGGCTAATTCTTGTCTGCTTATGAGACAACGTGCCCGTTAATAATTTTCTTTTGTAGGAGTTTAAGAGCCCGCTGTGGTGCGAAATATTTAATTCAAATTATATTTTCAAATATTAATATTACCACGTGTAATCATCCGGGGCTGAAATAATTTTTAAAAACTAAAATAACTATTTCTTAAAAAATTGATTTCTGGAAAAGCAATGGTTCAGTAGCCTCATAATTAGGTAGGACAGTTAGAAAATATAATTTATTAGGCAGTTATATCTAATATTATACGATGTTATTACAAGTGTTTCTATAATAGTGCGCTGGCTATAGCTAGCCTACCATTTTAGAAACACTCTTCTAATCTTTTTTGGATTCTACTTGTAAAACTAAATAAAAAATATCGTTAGGAAAAATGGCAATTTCTCCTTCGTTCGCCCATTGTCCGCCATTTTGTTATTTTTATATAAAAATCTATATCTCAAGTTCGGATAGAGTAATCACATTAATATTTGGTAATCATCTTACTAATAAAGTTTTAAAATTATCAAAAAATCAAGAATTAAAGACCTTCGCAAATTACAAAATGGCGGCCATGTTTATTTTTTCAATCTGTTATATCTCCGTAAATATTAGTTTTATCAAAATTTATCTTTAGATAAAATATTAAGTCTTTTATTTTAAACAAAATTACATTTTATTTTTTTAAATTGGTTGAAAAATAGCCGAATTATGGCAGAAAACTGATGTTGTAATTCTGTGTCTGTTTTCATGTCCTCCACTTTACGTTTAATTCTATTAAATATTAATTGTTTTTATCTATCGTTAACACTAGTATTGTAAATTAGTATCAAATTAAGTAATAATTTTCTCACAATAAGATTTAATATTAAATAATAATAAAACAGTTTATATTAATTTTTCCTTTGGAAATAACTTTACATAGCGACTATTACTGTTGATCATATAACAAAGTAAAAATAAAGCTTCTTTCAACAGAAATGGTGTTCAAAACTATCACAACCAGCGTATCTGGAACGACAAGAAATCTCATGATACCTTCCAAAGTAGCCATCAACAAATATTATCCCTTAACATATGGTATTTTTAATGAGAATCTTTTTTAGTTCTTGTCATTCTACCCAATTGTTTAAATGGAGAAAATTATCTTGCTCATTTAACCGAAAATCTTCCATATTTTTTTGGAAGATTTACCTCTACAATTAAGAGGAAATATGTGGTTTCACCTCGATGGAGCTCCAGCACATTTCAGTCAGTTGGTATCAGATTTTCTGCATGTATCTTTCCATGAAAAATGGATAGGCCGCGGGGGCCAGTGCCCTGGCCTGCCCGATCACCTGATTTAAACCTTCTTGACTTCTAATGTGGGACCATTTGAAACATATTATTGTTTATTCAACTCAATATTGAGGATCTTTAACAAAGGATCCAAAATGAATTTCAAGAAATTAGGAATATTCCCGGAATTTTTGAACGAATTAGATAATCTCTGTGAGATAAATCTCTCCAAGATAAACGGTTAAAACTGAAGACTTGTGTAATTTCTAATGGTGGACACTCTGAACATCTCTGATAACTTTTAACAATTGTTAACTGTTTCGGTACACCTAATGTTTTACAATAATTAACGTAAGATTATCACAGGTAGTTGTTTTATTTTTTTAATTATTAGGTGTATTATTGTGAAAAAATTATTACTTAATTTGATACTAATTTACAATAATAGAATTAACAATAATTAAAAACAATTAATATTTTAATCGAATTAAACGTAAAGTGGAGGACCCGAAATTACTTCAATTTTCTGCCATATCACGGCTATTTGTTAACCGATTTTAAAAAATAAAATGTTATTTGTTTAAAATAAAAGACTTAAATTTTAGCTAATAACATAAATTTGGATAAAACTAATATTTACGGAGATATAACGGATTAAAAATAAACATGGCCGCTATTTTGTAATTTCAAAGGTATTTAATAAATTTGCGTAGAGTAATAGAAAGCGTGTTTAGTAGTTAATTAAGGACAACCTAATTTTGTTCCTATTGATTTATGAAACGAGTTACTCAAGAGTTACCGGCGGTTAAATATCGCGGTAAGTACTATTTTATAATGTTTGAATCACGTTATAAATGTTATGGAAAATTCATAACAGATTCTAACGCAATTTTTACCTATGGAACGTGATATTTAATCGTAAATTACCGTGGCAGTCGAACAGTCCATCCTGCTCGAGTAAAGCCGGGTTCAGTAGCCGGTTTATAAATAAATATGATAATAGTATTTGACGTAGATATTTATATGATGTGTAAATGTACGATAAATGTGTGTTTAGTTGGTTTTCAATTGAAATGACTTGACTTTATCTCGCTGGTGTTGTTCTGATACAAGGACGTCGTACAGACAGATGCATAAATATAGCCTAACGTACAAGCGCGATGTACTCAAGTTTAAAGTCACCACCGCACCGGCAGTATTGTTCAAATGCGGTGGCAGTATAGTGAATTGTTAAGCTATATCAGTGTCGTAACTTCCACTAGTGTTGTATTGTCACTATTTCAACTCCTACTCGTTTATATATGTATAACGTATTCAACAGAATGATGTACACGTTTTAGTCATTAACAGATGTGTTAATGACTAAAACTGACTTATACATACATAACTACATATATACCTAAAGCCTACGTTGTCCTATCGTAATGTATCCATGAATCGGTACGTCACTCCATATTCTATCCATTATAAATTGCGACTGAGGCCATCAGAACAGAGTTCGGCTGGTTGCATTTACTTCACATTTTTTACCTCTTCATTTTGTTCGCCGCACCTTTTCTTTTATTCTTCCTTTTTAATCTGGGCATTCATTTTTTTTTTTTTTCATTTTTTTGTGCACGAATAATCTTACTTTCCGACATCCGCTTTTTAGTTTAACCTCCTTATCGGACTTCATCCTTTTCCCTTTTATTTTTCTACTTGTATTCATTATAAAATAATATCTTGGATCGGAATAATTTTTATTTTATGCGTTTGTGTTTTATGCATTACGTATGTTTTATGAATAATGTTAAAGGTTTTAAAAATTTCCAGTTCGTGTAAGGTAACTAACTGAAAATTCGTTCATTTGTGGTTCCACACCCTTCAAATATAATTTTTTCTACCTATAATTTGGTTCATCTCATCTTTTTTCATTAAAATATACATGAAATAATTTTTTGTATCATAAAAAAAAAGAGTATACGAGGTCTGTAAATAAAGTAATGAGAGTGGCTCAGAAAAACTTTTTATTTACAATCCAATTATACATGGACTCTTATCACTTTCGAAATAGTTCCCTTGGGAAGCCATGCAACGCTTGAAACTGTTTTCCCACTCTTCATAGCAGTGTTAGAACTCAGAAACCGAATATCCTTCAGATCTTTGGTTACATTTTTTTTTTTACGTTTTCTGCTGTTCCAAAACGGTGTCCTTTGAGGTGATTTTTTTAAAGTCGGGAACAGGAAAAACTCGCAATAACTCAAGTCAGATGAATAAGGTGGTTGAGGAACTACAGTAATGTTTTTCTTTGCCAAAAACTCATTAATTGAGAGTACAGTGTGACAAGGTGCATCGTCATGATTCAGCACCCAGTGGTTCTTTGGTAGCGGTCTCATGCGGGCAACTCTTTTCCGCAGTCTTTCAAGGATTTCTCGATAAACATATTGATTTAATGTCTATCCTGTAGGCAAAAACTCCAAAAGTCTCTTATTTGTTCAACATTGTCGTTACTTTTTGACGTTAAGGGTCTTCCAGAGCGTGGATCGTCCGCAACTGATTCCCGGCCATCTGAAAATGTTTTAAACCACCTAAAAACTTGGGCTCGTGACAGAGCGTCATCTCCATACGCTCTTTTCAATTTTGGAAAAGTTTCAGTAGCTTTCTCACCGAGTTTAATACAAAGCTTGATTGCACAACTTTGCTCATAATTACTATCACTCATTTTTATAATACTCAACAAAACTTTCACGAAAAGTTTGTTTACGTCTCACGTGACAACAATAGACTAACAATATTAATACCTAATATAAATGAGCTGTTCGTATAACCATATGTTTACTAGTAACTTTACAGTGTAGCCACTTTGATTGCCAGAACACTAGTCTCATTATTTTATTTATAGACCTCGTAGGTTTAATAAAATTAAATTAAATGAATGTCAAATGTACGTACCTTTTTTAATGGATTTAAATCTGCATACAATTTATTTATTGAACAATGCATATAATCTGCATCTCTATAAAAACACAATACGCGTTCTACTCACACCGACCCAGACTCAAATTTTCGGTTCTTGTAAAGATTGTTTGTGTAATTCATTGGGGGTTAGTTGTCAACCACAGTCGTATATTTTATGAATTAATATACCCTCCCAGATGAAACTGTGCTTCATCAGTAAAAAATAGAATGTCGAGGATACGTACGGAATTTTGATCAATGAAACGTTTAAACCATTTTGTCTTTTGGCATGATCTGTAAGTTTCAGTTCTTGAACACACATAACTTTGTAGGGAAAAATTTCAGCTCTTTTCTTACAGCTTTATGTGCGATAGCAAGTCCAATATCTGCTATTTTTCTTATTTACGCATTGACTTTGATGGATTTTCGGCCATAGCATCTGAAATACCAAGCAGCTTATGTCCGTTTAGTCTAGGTGGTCTTTCATTTTGATCAGCGTCTTCAACAGAGCCTATTGCCCAAAATTTTTTAATAAGAGTGTGGACTACATTGCGGTGAGAAACAGGAATTTTTGGAGAATTTCCAGAAAACTTGTGGTTCACAAAATCAGTATAATTGTCACCTGTACGAAAGACGTATTCAACGAGAAAAATTCATTCTTCTACCGAAAGAACCATTACGTTTCCCGCAAGAAACGAAAAATCGCAGGAAAATCGAAATATCTCGTCTTAAACCTTTCAGACCCAATATGATACAAAACGAAAGGAAACGAAGCACGTTCAATCACAACTGAACAAGTGACATCTTGGAACTGAGCAACGCCCAACGAACCCACAGGACATTCAACCTAACCCCGAAAGTGCATCACATAATTCTAAAGCATACTGTACAGCGACTAACCGGACGCACTATACAACATTACTTAGTTTTTAACCGCCGAGTTAGTCCTCGGTTAATCTAGTGGTTAATCTTGTCATCGCAAAATCAGCTGTTTTTGAAGTCGAGAGTTCTACGGTTCGAATCCTTGTAAATGTATTTTTTTTATATAAATTTGAGTGAATACCGGTGTTCTTTGGCGGTTGAGTATCAATTAATCACATGTCTCAGGTGTGGTTGACCTGAGTCTATTCCAGATTAGATGTTTACCGGTATATCTACACCTACTTTGCATTACGTCAGGCCTAGCAAGTCAGTAACGGTAGTTGCATTTGCCTATTTATACATATTCAGACCCGGCAGTAGATGGGAAACTGGTTGGAATAAAATAAACTTGTCTTCTTAGTATTTATGCAATTTTATTTTTAACCGACTTCAAGAAATGAGGTTATGTATTCGACCCGTATAACTTTTTTCGTTTGTTCGTGCATAACTTTTTTCTGGTAATCCGATTCAAATAAATCTTGTTGCAATGGACGCAGCTGCTTTTCGCGGTGGTACCATGATGTTGCAAAAAATCTTTTAGACAAAAAAAAATCGGTTTGAAAAATGACAAAAAAATGTTTTCGCCGTCCGGTTGACAGGTAGAGACAGCGGTAATCTTGATATTCTATACGTATGCGTCACGTTAGATGATGTTATATGGTCTTCTATAGGGCAGGTAATATGGGTTTCTGCCTAAGATATGTAGCACCGTTAATAAAATCGTGAAAAATCGAAATATCTCGTCTTAAACTTTCCAGACCGAATATACATTATATATATATATATATATATATATATTATTCAGCGTCGGTAGGACAATGGGAGTTTTGTAATTCTATATACTTACATCAAATTACGTGGTCTTGAAGCCAGTCCCATTTATTTTAAAATATTTATTACATATTGTTTAAAATTATAATAACTGAATAATAAAATATTTATACTTTTGAAGTGATGTTCTTTTATCGCAATTATCATACTCAGTCATCACATTTTATTACTTTTAAGAAGTTAAGCAGTTTTAAACTGAATCTCTCTATCAGAAATGAGTCGGTGATATCAAAAATTCGTTTAGTTCATTTAATTCTCTTTTCACTAAGAGAAGAATATGGTGACAAATTTGAATATGCTTATTTTTGTTTCGTTTATTGTTACACCGCTGACAAAGTTCTTTCTTATTAATTATTTTATTGTTTATTCTATACACGAAAAGAAGTTGGATGTATGCTAAATTAGTTTATTTCTTTAATTTGTCGAACTAAACCTACTTTACTCATTTCTATTTTTTAAATTCTTGTACAATTAGTGAATACGTTTTCTTTCTCTATGATATTTTAATCTGAATTTTCTATAAAATAAAAAAAGAAAAGATTATTCCATTATTCATAATTAAATACTTCTTAGGGTCTACTAATTTTATACGGGTTTTCATTGTGACTCTTTATCAAATAAAATTATTTTTAGATCGATCCTGTGAAGTTATAATTTTAATCCGATCAGTCATTCGAAAATAATCGTCGAATAAAACGAAAAAAATATTAATAACAATAGGAAAAAAGCAGAATTTGATGAAAATGATAAAGAATAGAAAAACAATTTGGTTTTGAGTTATATCCTAAATAGAATTTATCTTCAGCAAAAGGATCATAAAGGGGAAGGCGATAGAAAAGAGAGGAACAGAAAAAGAAAGGCGTAGATGCTTATTGACATTAGGAGATGAAACCATAAGGAAATGAAAAAAAAATGCTAAAAAGTGTGAAAAACGGAGGGTGTTTAGTTGTAATTTGTTAAGAGATTGATTCACCATTAGAGAAAAACACAAATTTGATTTCACGAAGTGGAGTCGACCTAGAAAGATTTACATCGCATGCATACTAAAAACACGAACGCGCATTCACATACACGCACGCACACACCGTTGTATGTGTGTGTGCGCTCGCTCGCACGATTGCTCATGGGTGATTATAAAATCTTAACAAAATCTTGAAATTACCGTATTAAAATTTAGTTTATTATATAAGTCAATATCTTTTATTATAGTTTTATTATATTATTTTTTACATAATTAATATTTTTATGTTTATTCAATAATTAAATTTATACGTGTACACGCAGCATTACACTCGATGAAGGTGTTTCTGGAATATGTAGTATTACTACTGTTATTTTTATTAAAGAATTCTGTCGTGAGGGTACGACTTGTATGCAAAAACCGGCCCTGTTAAGGCAAACAAGTGTGGTCCGTCTATGTAGAAATTACATGCTAAGTAGAAGACAAATAGTCGAATTATTTTAATTCAAAGATGTGAAGGATGCAGGCAGATAAACTGCTCTTGACAAGCAGGTATTATATATATATATATTTTTTTTTTGTGTTGGTTGTAATGGCGGCGGCGGTGGCGGCCGCGGCCGTTCCGTGACCCGCAGCTGTGCCATAAACACTGTAATGTATTCAAGAGGAGCCGTTTGCTAGTTTGATGATGGCCGACACCGACATCCCACGACCCACATGCTCATTAGTAGCATCTGTCGGCGGCCACGGTGCAGTGTACTGGCGACAACAGCTAACAACGACCCGCGTCTGGACCGGGGGACGTTGTTGTCGTTGCGGGGCCTGCTTTGTATCTAGGACAAAAGTATTAGGTACCGGCCCGGTCCTGCGGTAATACCGGCATGTGTGTGTGTGTTGTCACCTTATTTATTATTCACTACTCTCTACCTAACCCAAAAACGTGACGCTAGGTGAAAAATTCTATAAACTTTAAAATTTAAAGTTTTTACTTTTTAAGTTTGGCAGTAATTCAGTTTGTATGGTATTCAGTTGCATTTAGCGTCTTGTTCTATAGAAGAAAGCTGATATTTACGATGACCTTCTGTTTACAATAATACCTACCGTTATAAAAACAGTACATTTTTATTGTGAGAAGGTTACCTGTATCTGTGGTATGTGTGAGTGTATGTGCGCTCCCTCCTCTCAGATCATGTTTATGTTGCAATGGCGATATGTATACGAGCAGGATACGTGTATAAGCTACCTGTAAGATGGTTTTTTCCCGAAACGGAAATCAAATTTCATATCTTAACCAATTATAAAAAAAGTTGTTATAAGAACTTATCGCAGTGCTGTTCAATACTTTTTTGTTCCAAGTAAAGATAAAAAGAAAAATTGTTCGTAGTTTAAATACATTCATTAATCAATAATAGTAGGTTTTTTCTTATAAATTGAAATTGGAGTTAATTTTGATGATAAATCATGTTCGGATGATAAGATTAATTTTGTTTCTAACTTGATCGAACCATATTCTACTCTGCTTTTGGTTTCAATTTAACATTTTAATAAGACACTAAGTTCTCAGTATTATCGTAAAGTAATTTTTGTTCCTGTTTATTTTATCCCCGTTTAAAATATCATTTATGATAATTATAATATCATAATGTTTAATATCATTTATGGAATCATTTTATAAATCAGAAACATTTTTCTATATTAGAAAGTAAAGTGTTAGATCATTATCTGTTGCTCAGTAAATATGAAACTTGTAATAAACAAATTATTTCATAATATCAATTATTTCAAATTATTTATTACAATAAATAATTATAAATAATTGTTATCAAATTATTTCATAATAACGTAACAGTGTTATGTTATTTCCAATTCCATATTATTTACTAATGTAAATACCCATTTCTATTTTACTTAAAAGAAATAATTTCTTTTTTTCCAAAAAATAAAGTATCAACTTTTAGTTAAAATAACCGGATAACCGAATTTTCGGCTTACCAGACCGATCCTTATTATGCTTCTGTTTTTTTTTTATTTATTATTTGTTATTTCCTTCTTCCCAAAAAAAAAAATCATACCTATCTTTATTTTAATATATATATATATATATTACTTAAGTAAGTAGCATTCATAACATACCTTCTTTGTTTACGGTCAACTTTATTTTAATTTTTTTGGC
Organism: Lycorma delicatula; assembly: GCF_047948215.1. Taxonomy (NCBI): domain Eukaryota; kingdom Metazoa; phylum Arthropoda; class Insecta; order Hemiptera; family Fulgoridae; genus Lycorma; species Lycorma delicatula. The sequence continues at coordinate 160,423,066 of NC_134459.1, read as the reverse complement.
ATATATTTTTCACGTTTCTAAACAATAACAGCACTATTAATTATAATATTATGTTTATGAATTTTTAATTGTTTGGCTTATATTGGACCACTTTAGTCAATTTTATAGGAGGGATTTTTCAGTTTCCTGTTAGCCCAATATTTCTTCATTCTTTCGGATCTGAACTTTCTTTCTTGGTCTGAAATCACCCTTCCTATTATTGTTTTTCTATTGATTTTCTTTTGTAATCTAATTTGTTTGTCTTTGAGTTTCTTAATTTTGTCTGTTTTGTTCTTCAAATCTTTCACTGTAATTTAGAGTTCCTTCACGTCTTCTTTGATTTCTGTAATCCATTTTATGTTGGTTTTGCTATTCCATAATTTTTCTATTATTTTCCTGATGATTCTATTTTCCAGCGTTCTGATTAGGAGTCCCAAGAATGAGATCCGTTTCTTTTTTATTATGCTAGTTACTATTTCTTTGTAGACTGTTTCATTTGAAGCGAGCCTCCAGTGTTCATTCTTTTGATATTTTTTATTTATGCACTTTCTGACTAACTTTCTTTATATCTTGAGGATCTTATCTATTGCTGCAGTTTTTTCTTTTTACGTATGGAAATTTTTATATTTTTTAAAAACACAAACATTACAGAGGTAAGACACGGTATACACCACTTCACCATAGTATCTTCGCCAAGATTGATTTTTTCGCTAAAATCCATAGTAACCACACATTACCAAAATTATTCCAAAAATAGGAGACCGAAGTAGTTAAAGATATTAAAATTTTCCGAAAAAGAATTACCGTTTAAAATTGCAAAATTTTTTATAACATGTTTTTATGAAATATTTTTTTTAAATTTCAATCGTCTTTTTCATTTATTTATTAAAATGTATCTTGATCGAGTAAATAAAACAAAATATATTTTTTGTTAAACGTTAGTTGTTTTCTTTCTTGAATGTTTTTGTTAAAATATAAAATAAATTTCAAATATAGTTTAAAAAATGTATTTTGTAATATATTCTTGAAAATAAGTTCAAATGTTACTTTCTTGACATAATAGCCCTAGAGGAATGCTTCAAAAAGGAAAGCACTAGTAATCAGTTAAAAAATGGGGTATGGGTTTTCTTGCATTTCTCGACGTTTCATGAACCAGGGACCTTCAAAAAGCAAAAAAAAAAAAAATCTAATGTTGGATACCACATGACTTTAATTACATGTACACATTTTTTGCTGCACTTCATTTTAACTTATACTGGTTAAATTTTATTTAACCAGTATACAGGAGTTCACTAAATGGAATAGTTCAATTATTAGTTTATATATATTTTTTTTCACAACGCTCAAGTATATATGTGGTGTAAGTGAGAACGTGTCGGATTCGAAACGATATGTGCATGGTTACGGATTCTTTTTTCATATTTTATTTTTTGTATTGTTATTATTGGATTATTATTTATTGTTAATTTTTTTATACGATCACAGGCTAATAATTATTAATAAATCAATATATTTAAATTTAAAAAAAATAGTTTAAAAAATATATATATATGAAGTCGGATTCTAACCGATGTGCCTTCCCCTTGTAAGATACAAATATTTCATTACATGAATTTTATTTGGCTATAATTCTGGAAACAATGAAAACAAGTACCACGTTATATAACGTTGAAAAGCTCTTAATGAGGGCTTACTACTGCAGTTAAGAAAAAGTCCAAAATCCAATTTGTTTTGGATTTTGGACTTTTTTGGCCCAGTCGATTGTAATCAAAATGGGAGGTGCACAAGTAGTTATTACAACAGTCCTAAATACAAAATTTCAACATTCTACGGCTAATCGTTTTTGAGTATGCGAGATACATACGTACGTACAGACGTCACGCCGAAACTAGTCAAAATGGATTCAGGAATGATCAAAATGGATATTTCCGTTGAAATCGGAAAACCAACATTTTTCTCGATTACAATACTTCCTTTACTTCGTACAAGGAAGTAATAACTAGGTAAAATGTACGTGAGTTGGCGTGTTTGAAGGTTAATAACTTATGATTGGATTAACCGATTTTGATGAAATTTGGTTGAGAGACTTGTGTTTGAGGCAATTTGTTCGTAAAGGTTTGGGGTCAATATCTTCAAGGAGTGGGGGTAGGCAGTTTCTTCAGGGTCAATTTTCTCAAAATTTTACAAATATAACACCACTTTATATTAACCTCAGTACACCTGACTGCTTATCTTAACCATTTAAAAAAAAAATTCCCCAAATTCATCCCTTCACCAAAAATCAAAGAAAAATTTTTTTTTTATTTTTAGCATATTTTTAACTGTTTTATGTCTTCCTAAGCATAATCGTAGTGCAAGTGGCCCCAAAAAAGTACATTTTAGGCCAATATTGGTGCTGGAGCTGGGGTAGCCGATCAAGGTTTAAAGATATCGGTTTTTTGAACTTTTTTTATGTATTATAATTTTTCCAATATATAAAAATAAATAACCAACGCCAGGAAAATAAAAAAAAAGATGTCGTCTTTTTTATTGTGGTTTTTTAAACAAATAACAAATTAAAATTAAATGATCGATTTTTCTTCTTTTAAGTACGTAATTTTACAATTTAAAAATGAACTTTCATTTTACACATTAACTATAGCTTGTGATTTAATTTGTAATTAGTTTCGTGATTCTCAATTTTCAATAATATTTGCTTCACACATTTTATATAATCACCACGTATTTAGATACTGGTTTTGTTAAATGTCAATGCCAGGAAATTTTATTATTAGTTAAAAAAATAATAACTAAAATTTTATCTCTCTATAGGTGTTTATTATAATCATATAAATCTATATCAGGAATATGCCTTTAAGGTGAATAAACGAAAGTGATTGTATTGAATTATTTTGAAATCTATTGTAATAACAGTTAATATATTTTATTATTATTATTACTATGGAAAATTTCCTGTAATTAACGTATTTGCTAATAGCAGACATCCTTTAAGAAACAAAATAATAATAATCTTGACTCGCCTAAAGATATTGGTTGGTTGACGTGTTAAATGTATTAAGGGTAATTAACAACTTTTTTAAAAAAAAAAGAAAGAGGTTCTTGTAACTTTCATGGCCGAATGACAATGATTTACTGTAAGTTGTCTTTTTAACGTGTATGGTGTTAATAAAACCGACAGTTGAAAGTAGTTTTGGTTAGATTTTTTTTTGTACGTATGATTATTTTTAAGACAAACGGGAAATAAATTATTAAAAGAAAATTTGAAACATTATTGCTGAACTTGATCTTTCATTTTTATAGAGTTTAAAAATGTTAATCCATATTAAATTTAAATAAATCTTTTATTTAATCTCTTATTTACTCATTTATAAGTGTTCTTTTCAATATGGAAATTTCGAAAAAATGTTTTATTAGATTATTTTATATATATTGTAAACCTTCAATTTTAAATAGTAAAGTCTAAACCACTACTTTTTACCTCATTTTAATATGCTCCCCAGCAGCAATATTGTACCCAAGGTATTATTTTGGGACACTATGCTTAGAAAGACATAAAAAAAATTGGGTGAAAAAATATACAATAAATAAACAGATATTCAATTTAGGGGAATGGAGAGAATATTGGGGTAATTTTTTTTAAATGGTAAGATAAGTTATATACGCTTGTAATGACATTAATATAAAGTGACGTTATATTTGTAAAATTTTGATAAAATTGCCCAAAGAAACTGTCTACCCCATCCCCTGAAGATATTGACCCCAAAACCTTTACAAACAAATTGCCCCATATACACGAATCTATAAAATTTCATCAAATCAGTTAATTCAATCAACTAGAAAAAAAGCAGGCCTAAGGCCCGCCGCGAAAATGTTACATGGTTTATGTTTCATTACACATTATTTTATTAAATTTTTTTTGCAACTGTAACTAAATAACGATCATGAGTTTAGCGTACTAACAACAAAAATGTTTTACAACGAAAAGCTTCAAAATCCCGAATATTTTTACCTGTTTCTTGAGTAGTGATTTTTTAACACAGCTCTAATCCCAGTGTTCCTTTTTTTATCCCCAAAACACAAATATAATTTTAGATAAATCTTTCGTATCAAGAAGTGTAAATCGTTCGAATGAATGAATCTTTCGAGAAGTAGAAATCGTTTGGGCGCGCAAGCAGCCGCCCGGTACACCACCATAAGTCCGTTCTGCGCCAGTAGCAGCTAAAATAAAAATGTGCGCACATATAACAAACAAACAAATAAAACTTCCCATCATTCTTTTTATAGATTACATTTTCAAGAAATGAAAATGTATTGGTAGTTCGGGTATAGTAGTAGATAAGGACAATTGAATGGTTTACACTCTGCAGATGATATATGGATAATACAAGAAGCCAAATATGACCTGCAGAGGTCAGTTTATACGCTGAATGAAATATACAAGACATTTTACAATTTCTTGTAAGCAAAACAAAAATTATGGTATTCAGTGGTCAGTGTCCGGTCCGTTCAAAAATAATACTGAACAATGCTGTACTTGAACAAGCGTCTCGCTGCAATTTTTATCAGGCATGTGATATTATCAGCTTTGATACGGATTTTGATGTAGAGAAGAAAGTAAATAAATTCCAAGCTGTGTGTGGTACAATAAGCAGGACGTTAAATAACAAAGCTAGGAAAGAAACACGATTGAAATTCTATAAGATTATGGCCACTTAAGTTCTTTTTTATAGAAACCAGTCATCGGTTACCACAAAAAAGTTAAGGAATTAAGATACAGGCAGTGGCGATGAACCCACCAGGTTGGTCTAGTGGTTAACGCGTCTTCCCAAATCAGCTGATTTGGAAGTCGAGAGAGTTACAGCGTTCAAGTCCTAGTAAAGCCAGTTATTTTTACACGGATTTGAATACTAGATCGTGGATACCGGTGTTCTTTGGTGGTTGGATTTCAATTAACCACACATCTCAGGAATGGTCGAACTGAGAATGTACAAGACTACACTTCATTTACACTCATACATATCATCCTCTGAAGAATTATCTAAAACGATAGTTACCGGAGGCTAAACAGAAAAAAGAAAAGGCAGTGGAGATGAAATTTCTAAAGAGGCTGAAGGGCATCATATGGTTAGATCGGGTACGGAATGAAAAAAATTAGAACCGAATTGGAGCTTGAATGAAAGAGTGACAGATTACCGTGATCGATGGAAGCAACACCTGGAGAGAATGTCTGATAATAGGATTCCTTATAGGATCTCTTATAGGATTCCTATAAGAGTACGAAATTATCAGCCAAATTTAACGCGGAACGAGAGACATTGGAAAACCACATAAAAGATGGCAATAGCTCATTGTGAGTTCGGAACAGGGAAGTAATCCTTTTGTGTAACAAGAAGAAAAAGTCATGTTTAAGATGTGATTTACGATAGAACTATCTACTGTGTAAATAAAAAGTTTTACTGGTACGTTTACATTTACAAATTTTGCTTTCAGAATTTTTACTTTCCATACTATACAATTAAATAGCTATAAAGTATATTATACAAGGAAAAATTTACTGATAGGGCCAAATTTTACATGTGAGTTTTTCCAGATTCTGACTAAATAATATAATCTTAGCATTAAAAGTTCCGGAAGGATATATGTACCAACCTACTTATATCGGTCTCTGTATATCTCTAAGACTAAATAGACTGATTTAATAAAAGTGACCCGATAATTTCTGTATATGGAGCATTGATGTCATTTAATTCTGATCAGAATTAATCAAGGAAACAGGGAAATACGTACTTCATGGGTCCCTTATCCCAAAATTTTACTCAGAGGTTAAATACATTTTCTCATACAATTTAATGCGTTTAGGTAGCTAAGATACTTTAAGATGGTGTTTACTCTTATTTAGATCCTTATAAAGGGCTGGGACAAAAAACGTTTTTTCTCTTTTTGTCATTTTTGAACTCAGTCACATTTTTGTACAAATTAGACGATCTATTATATTACTATGCCGCTTTGATTATGTGTTTGAGCAATTTTATTCAGAAATGGAAAATGAGCCTAATTATTTTGCTTTTTTATGAAAAAATAAAAGTAGAAGCAAAATTATGTTTTTTCTTCATATCTTCAGACTGGATTGCCCAATTTTTATGAAACTTTTTACGATGGCTTCTGAATAGGGCTCATAGATGCCATTTAATTTCGGATTCAATTGGTCAAGTGGATGGGGAGATACGGTCACAATGGGTTCCGTATCTCAAAATTGTGATTATTAAACAATAGAATAATTTTTTTTTACATCATTCTTTAACTGGTGTACTTTACTTTAATGTTGCACTTAATTTTCCTCCTAAGTAGTAATCTGTCAATGGCTAAGTCCTCAATTGGCAAACGAAATAGTTATGCAACTCTTAGCCAGCCTTTTGTTAAATATGCTTTTCAGCTCTTTTTATTTAATGAGTTTTATTCAGTTCGGTCTGACGTTATACTGATCTCCATTTCTTTTTACTTTAAAATGTAATAGCCCGTTGTCTCTCGGACGTCATGTGTCAGTTTCTTTAACCGTTAAAATTGGTACTACCTTTCAAAACTTATAGGAGTACAAAGTAACTATAATGTCAGAATTAACAGTTATTCTTCTGTAATAATCGGATAAAAACAACATTTTCCTTGAAAGTGATCAAGTATATTTAGATTAATTAGCTTTCTCAATCTGTAGAAATCATTATCCTCTACCGTAAAAATTTTCTGTTATTTTTTGAAAGAAAAATTAAATTTTGATTTCGATCAATTTGGATACTTTTTAGGGCTTTTGTTCAAGATTTTTATTTTTGAATTAACTGATTTCTATGATTGTTTGTTTGTTTTGTAAAAAATAGTTCCCCGCTTTGTAAAATTTTTAAATGAATACCTAAGAAAAGTTTTTTATAACAGAAAATTTAGTCGTCTGTACAAATATCTAGGAAGTTATTTTTTGATGTTTTGTCGTCAGCAATTCGTAACACTGTATCGTTCTTATAATGCAATGATGTATTTATAAACTCATTTTAATAATCCAAGTATTTTAGCAAAAAACATTTAAGAGAATTTATTAGTAAAAAAGAAAAAAATTACATATATTCGTAGTATGGATACACAAAGGACATAGGGCTCGGTAGTAATATATTTACATTATTTCTTTGTATACCTTTTCTTATTTTTTCAACACATAAATTTCTTTGCACTTCTTATAATGGACTTTTTTTTTCATACTATTTTATAACTAAATTATTTAGTTATAACTAAATAATATTGTAAACAAAATTATTTAAAAAAAAAAAAAAAAACCATTAACATTGGTTTTTAAAAGGGGCATAAATAAATAAACGATTTTTCAGTTCTTTTAATTTCAACTTTTTGAATTTGCTGTCATATTGAGCGGTATTTTTTTTTTGTTCTGTACTGATGTAAAAAGTATTTTAATTTCATTTTTCAGTTCGTTTTTTGAAGTCAGTTTTATTTAGATTATGTTAATTTCCAACAATAAAATATAATCTCACTCCAAAATTATTACAAAACATTTGCAATAATGTAAGATTTTGATTTTTTAAATCGTTTTTATTTTCTAAAGTATTTTATTGTAATTAAATTTTTTGAGATCACTGTTTAATCTCTTTAAGGTTTTTTTGATAAATCTCATTTTGTTAAATGATATCCTTCTCCCATGATATCCATAATGATTTTCCTTTAAATTAATGTATTTTACGATTTACTTTAGTTTATATTCCACGTATTAGTAAAAGGGTATGAATATTATTGGATAATAATTATTGAATATACATTCAATCGCTCTGAAGATGCGCGCACGCGTGCTAGATAATAATTTTATAGATTTTTGCTTTTATTCGATAAATTATTTTTTTAAGCAGACTAGCTAGTCCTCGATTAACTGTGTAAATCTTTCTGTATTTTATCTGGAATAAAGGCCTGTAATAAATTCGATTGCGGTTAGAATCACGCGATCGAAATAGTTGTAAAAATAATCCTTAATTCGGATGCAGTTCGTGTTACATTATAATTTTGTGTAGCGGTAACGTTAGAGCGCAACGATGGCGATGACGATAACGATTACTCACGGATGACCGATATTTCGATTTGTATCATCGGCTAAGAAATATCGACAAAACGTTGTCGGAAGGACGAACCGAACAGATGGGTGTATCGGGTGATTCTATCCATTGCTAAGTCCAGGAGGAGGCGTTGCACGTGGTGTGCTAGCGCGATGGGCAAACCTTGCACAATCGGCCGCGGGGGTGAGCGAACGAGCGAGTCTGTGAGCGAGTGAACACAACGAACGCGAAGGAGGACGGGGAGAAAGCGGAGTGGCAGTGAGTGGTCAAACGTCCTCTTCGCGCACCCCTCTTCTTCGTACCGTTCTACATCCTACGTTCTACCCTTCCCTCTGACTTCCCCTCCTCTTACAAAACCCGATTCGAGGCGTGAAAAAATACAGAAGGGATTCAAGGGAAGTGAAGGGAAGAAATAGAAGAAGGGACAAGGGTACCCAATTCTCTCTCTGCCTTCACCCTCCCCATCGCACCCCCTCCGATCTGATTGATCACTACTGAATTCATTCAAAGAGGTTATGGGTTACAATACTGCAGTGGTATTCAAGTATTCAAAGAATATCATTTAATGACCGCCCCCTCTTACGTACGTCCGTACAATGCTTCTTTATTCTCCGCTTTACTAGGCCGCGAATAAGTTCTAAGACTGCAAAAGAATAAAACATCAATTTTTGTTAACTTTTATTCCGTAAGGTCAATCAGTGCACGTCTTATAATACTGCGGCATAAATAGATATTTATTATCGACGTTACTGAACTTTAAGCGATTGAGGTAAACAACAAACGGATTGACTGGAATCGTATAAATTTTACATAAATTAAGAATACTTTTCATAAAAAATCTAAATAAACAGAAGTAGCAGAAAGTAACGCGCTAAAAGTTTACTTAATAATGCAGGTTATGATGTAATCCAATCCCCTGAAAAACATTGAAAAAAAAAAAGATAAAAACTGTTTCTATTCACCTAGCCTTTTAATATTAAAAATATTTTACATATTTTTATTTTTGCTAGAGACTGTGTGAGTCAGGAGAGGGCACTAACAACAGTATTTTGATAGCGGAGTAAGTTATTTAATTTCATTTGGTTTTAGTTGATAAAAAGTTTTGTTGATACTTCGTAGGGACTATGATTTTTATCCGATAACCAGTCACCATCCGTGGTTTATAGCTTGGTTTGTATTAGCTTGAAGAATTATAAAATAAAATGTTCTTTACAAATAAAATCATTTTCAATGTTGCTTATTTCGGTAACTTAAGGTAGTTTTAATAATAAACTACTAAAAATTTGTATTAAATGATTTAATTTTTACCATTATTCAATAACATTTTTTTCCTTTTAGCTATTGATAATATTACGTTAGTAAATAAATACCTTAAAAATATTTTAAGATAACTACAATTAAGATTATTTTAGTGATATCATTTTTAACTGTTATTTGAATAAATAAAACAATGTTTGTCATCTAATACTTACATGATTGAAAATGCAAACCGTTCTAAATTTAAATAAAATTGATATTCATATACACGGAAATTTTTATTATCATTTATATACCGGAATTTTTTCAAGTTCGCTTATCATTGATTGGGGATCTAAGATATCAATGTATACCCAATTTAATCAGTAACCGCGTTAGGTGACTTGACACAATATCTAATGACTACTGAAAATGGTTCTACCAATCCAAATAATAACGAATATACTATGCCAGGAAAAGGTTAATGTGACGGGGTTTCCAGTTCCCTTTTTTACTGAACGGTACGTACTGCTTCATATCAGCACGTCAAGCTCAGCGAAATATAAGTTCTACAAACGACACAACTTCATTCAGTTCACTACAAAGACTGGCTGTATGATAAATAACATCATTACTCTAAGAGAAAGCAAATTTATATAATATATCCCTAACAAAATTATCTCTTTCTATTTAAGAAACAATAATTATATAAACACATTTCATCTAATGAGTAAGGGAATTATTTACCATAATATGTTTTAGTTTTTATATACCTGGTTTTGAGTTGAAGTATCGTTGATATTTTTCAACAAAAAAAAAATTTAATATATGAAAGAAAGTTCTGTAATGAATTCTTTTTGGGATATTATTGATACTTTATCAGCAAGCGATGATCGATTGGGATTCCCGATTCCCGTTCTCAGTCATTTTAGATTGTCCCAATTAAATAATTCGCATTGATTTTTATTTGTATCGGCTAACTTATATTTTTAACCCAGCGAAACTAGATCATATTTTAATTCTACGTTTCGTATGTTTGTGTGTTTATGATAAATTGACAGCCAAACTTTTTTTTTCTTTTTTTATACAAAAAATAATTTTGTATAAAATAATTATTATAATTAAAATAATTTTCAATTTTATATTTAGTTTTCTTGTTATCAGGTGAAACGTATGTATAATGACTTTTTTTTACAACTTTTTTCTCAAAATGGCCATCAATAAAGTTCTTGGGAAGGGTGTCGATTATTAGGCTTCATTTATTCATTCATTAACTGGAGGGCGTTTTTTAAACATGCTGCTTTGTAAATAGTAACTTTGCAATACGTTACTTTATTTTCTATGGTCAAAAAAAAAAATACAAAAAAATGCATTAGGATATGCGTTGAAGTAGAAGTACGTACTCTTGTCGTCAGTCCGGCGTCTATGACTCAACAGAACTTTGAATATTGGCTATGCAATAAGATAATTTTGCCTCTGACTAAACCTTCTATAATAGTTATGACCTTTTTTTTTATAATCTGTTTTCATTTAACTCAATCTCGTGGAAAGCTTAATTTATTAATTCCAAAAAAAAATTAGCTAGGTCTACTGAACAAAATCTGCTGTTTTTTGGCATACGATTAACTTGGCACGTAATCTTAAATAAAAAAGTTCAATAGGAAGTTAAATAAACTAACGAAAATAAATTTAGTATTTTATCTTTTCTAAATACCATTAAAATTAATTTTTCGTAAGTATTTTTTAAGTTTCGGGTATGTTTACATTCGTCAAAATTTACAAAAGCTGGACGAAATGTGTTTGTTTCTACTATAATGCTTTATTGCTGAAATTTATCAAAAATTGATATTTGGATTAATTTCCGTCAGGACGACTCGAAAAAAAAAAGTTATTTTTGATTTATTTAGAGGTTTTTATTTAATTTATTGTTCACAAATAAATAGTAATTTTATATTTTATTTCGTTGTTTTCAGCTCTTCTTAAACGTGTTCATTTCTACTTTCTTCAAGTCACTTTATTTTCAATATTCTTCTAAAATTTCATACTTAGAAAAGAGTTATTTATTATTTATCTTTTGTCAAACGTACAGCCTTACATGCTACAAAAAATATTCCTGTTTTAACATTAGTATTAAAACGGATATTATCTGGTTTGAAAATGTTTTTTTGTTAAATATCATCAAAGTTTTTGTTAATGTAACATTACATAATTATTATTATTATTATGGGTAACCTAACCTTATCGAATTTAATGGTAATTAATGGTAACCAATGAAAAGTTTTCTGTTTTTACTCGTTTGTCTAAATTTGTCCTTAAATCTCTTACTTGTAACGAAAGTATAATATATATATATATATAATAATCCAGCGATATAAAATGGCGAATAGCACAGGCGAAACGAGCCTTTATTCAAAAATATAAGCTGTTTACAACAAAAATTAATTTAAACGCCAGGAAAACATTTTTGAAAGTATATATTTGGAGCGTAGCTTTATATGGAAGTGGAACTTGGACAATCGGAGTACCTTAGAAGAAAAGATTATAAGCTTTTAAAATGCGGTGCTGTAGGAGAATGTTAAAAATCAGATGGGTGGATAAAGGGACAAGAAAAGGTGTTGCGGCAAACTGATGAAGAGAAAAGCATTTGGAAAAATATAGTTAAAAGAAGAGACAGACTTATAGGCCATAGATTAAGGCATCCTGGAATAGTCGCTTTAATATTGGAGGGAGGTAGAAGGG